>NC_140168.1:154218662-154368662 GCF_963971535.1 Notolepis coatsorum | reverse complement strand
ACGGTCAAGACAGGGGAGGGAAGAATTGGATAATACAAAATTGGGAAAAAGTGGATCAAAAACTTTTAAAAAAAGTGTGAAGGGATAGCTATAGTTTAGATTGTTGTTAGCTAGCTAACTACATGGCTGTTAGCCTTGATGTTATCAAGACATTCCAGTTGGGGTTGGTTGTCACATTTTATTTGGGGTTGGTTGTCACATGTTGTGTAGGCTATTATTGTGTTCTTATTTTGTTATATAGGATGGCCTAAAGATGTGTTTCCTGTTTATGTTCATTAAGATGCATTAAGTTATGTATTTGTCAACTTGTCAATGCAATTAAACTTTCAAATTTAGTTCTGCCTTCTTGTCTATTCTCAGTCCTTGCCCCACAATGGTGGAATGAACTACCCACCCCAGTTAGGACAGCCGAAACCCGTCCAATCTTTCGCCATCGACTAAAGACGCACTTCTTCAATCGTTATCTGAAATCTAAATCTTGTCTTCTTTTTAAGATTTTCCCATTAAAAGTTTTAAAACACATGGTGACAACCAACCCCATAGTGTGTGACAACCATCCCCATGATGGGGTTGGTTGTCACAATGTGTCAGAGTGTCTTTGATAGGTGATTAACTCTTTGTTACAATATGTTGGAAAATGAGAGGGATACACATTTCAAGCCAACATCTTAAGCTTGAAAGATGTTTTGATTATGATCAATTCACACTAGAGTAAAAAGTGTGACAACGTCCCCCGTTCTCCCCTACAACTATCTTTCAGTTCAAGAAAGTTGAGGGGTAATAGCTTTCCCTATGACAATTTCACTTACTATTGTAAGTATTGCTTATCTGTAATTGACACACCATATATTTCCTTTTTTAGGGCATTTCTCGTTTATTGTGGACAGGACAGTCAGAGACAGGAAATTAGGTGAAGAGACAGTGCACCACCATATTTCTATAGACTTTCTTCTCCCTGCTCCTTTTCACTCATGGAATGTGAACAATTGGGAGGTGCTTTTTATTATAAAATTATGCTGTTGTGCTTTTGTGGAGTTGTGCATTACCATGAACGGAACAAATATACGTTTTATGAAATGAACAAGTTTACAGAGGTGTATCTATGTGGATGTCCTGTTCTGTTGTGGCTGAGATTGTTTAACCAGTATGTCACAGGTTTTGTCCAGATCGAGCATTGGTAAATAATATGTTTACCTTTGTTGAAATATGAGACAATGGGTATTGTGAGTGATATCATGTTGTGCACATACATGCACACGCGCACACACAAACAGCGGCGTGTGCGGTTGATAGGTGTTAAATCACTGAGTGATACCAATATGCATATCATTCAGAGCGAGAGGGGGGAGGGATTGTTTGTTTCTCACATTGTCGCTGTCTGTCATTGAACTCACTGCTCTCAGCTGAAAAGCTCTCTCGACTCGCGAGGATATCTCGGCCAGGAGGCTGCATATTTCTCCAACAAATCATATACCGTCTATATCTATTTTCTGGTATTCCAAGTTTAGTCAGGATAATAGAACCTGCATTATCATTATCGAGAATACACTTTTCATTGGCCGTGTTTCCAGCTCCTCAGGGACCCGACTGAACATTATGAATTAAAAGTTTATTCTGGAGCATATGAGCAAATTCAGTAACTTTCTGAACTTGTAAGTCGCTTTGGATAAAAGCGTCAGCTAAATGACTAAATGTAAATGTAGATGTACATATCTCTTATTAAAACGAATAACAGCATGAAAAAACAATTCAGCCTATTCAATTGTTGTAGAATGGCTATAGCCAATTTTACGCACCGCATAGCCTATATTTTACGCACTTTGGTTGCCACAAACAACGAGCTCCCATTGACTGGAGCAGATTTCTGACAACGTGATTGGTTCAGATGCATCAAACCCAGGTGAAATGACAATCTCCGCTGCTGTTATCTCCGCTGCTCGGCGGAGACAATACCGATTGGTCCAAATTTTAAAAGGGGAAAACAATCCCAAACGGTTTAGATTGAAAACGAATAACAATAAAAAAAGATGAGAGTAGCCGTTCGTGTAACGGGTAACCTGACAACAGCTAATCAGGAGGATCTCTCTCTCTGTCTATATCTCTGTATCTATCTTTCTCTCTCTCTCTCTCTCTCTCTCTCTCTCTCTCTCTCTCTCTCTCTCTCTATCTCTCTCTATCTATCTCTCTCTCTCTATCTCTCTCTCTCGCTCTCTCTCTCTTATATTATATATTATATTACTATACTATTATATATCTAATGTGTTATATGTCTAATGTATTCACCTCTATATATCTAACGTGTGTACATGGCATCAAATCAAAGTGTTGTCACTGTAGGCATGCCTGGGCCCAGTCATTGGAATAACAAAAGGAACAAAATACTATAAACTGGGCCTTTGTTCCAGGTGTGAATTGGTCTAGTGACATTGACATTGACATCACATTGCATTCTGGGAAGGAGTGTATTCTCTTTTCATTTAGCTGAATTCACTGAATTCTTTCAGTCCCTCCTGCTGCAAATTGGTAAGGATTGTACAAGAATGTCTCATAGGACATTGATTAAAAACTATCTGATCGAATTTTACAATTGATGGCTTATTTTAAAGGTATGAACCTGTAGCTTCATATTATGTAAAACAAAGAATTGTGAAATGTCTTAAGGAGGAGGAGCATAATCGGCTAGACTTCTTAAACTGGAACAATGTTTAGTCAAGTGCAGTGTGGTTAGGCCAAGGACAAGGTTATGTAAATGCTGGACTACAAAGAACACACGTATATGCTGCCATGATAACTGTTCCAATGTCTTAACCCTTAGGAGTCTGAGCTAACTAGCTCATCCTCCTCAGAATTTTTTTTGTTACATAATATAAAACTACAGGTTCATACCTTCAAAATAAGCCATCAATTGTAAAATTTGAGCCGATAGTTTTCAATCAATGTCCTATCAAACATTCTGGTAAAATCCTAACTACATTCCAGCACAGGAGTTGGAAAGGATCCAAGTGAATTCAGTTATCTGATGAAAAAACTACACTCCCAGAATTCAATCTGATCAATGTCACTAGACCAATTCACACCTGGAACACCTGGAACAAAGGCCCAGTTTCTAGTCTGTCGTTCCTTTGTTATTCCAATGACTGGACCCAGCAGGAGGCCTAGCCCTAGAGTGACACACAAGCTAGATAGCATATTATATGACCATGCCTAAAACATATAGGTACATTTAACTTTAAAATGTACCAAAAAAAATGTATGGGGGGCATGCATCCGGACCCCCATAGAGGGGCTGAGGTTCACCCACCACAGTCTCACAAAATCCTGTGGGAAACACTTTTACTATTATTAGGGCTATTACAGTTTTTGCCCATTGCTTGAACACTATAGACCCATGCTTAGACCAAAGTAACACAACTTGAAGTTTTTGTTACAATACCTCAAACACATTATACCCATACCTTAAACAAAAGTGCTGCTTTGCACTTTAATTGCAATTCTGCAACACACTTGCTCCTTTATGCAACACACTTGGTCCTGCATACTACACTCTATTTCATACATAAGACACTTCGTTCAAAAATGAAATCTCAGGGTGCCATTTGGAAAACACATGTATCCAAAATACAAAACACATCGGGTAATTGCAACCACTCAGATACACACCTGAAAGTACTTACTTACTTACTTCAAAACTGAACACCAATCAGCCAGCTACAAAAAGGCCTCAGTTTAGCCATTTCGAGAACGTCACAAGCATGGATGCAGGGAGAGTGAGAGGCAGAGGCAGAGGTAGAGGAAGAGGAAGAGGAAGAGGAGGAGGAAGAGGAGGAGGAAGAGGTCAAGGTAGAGGAGGCCATGCACGGACCACTATTTCTTTTTTTTTATCCACTTTTTCTCCTTATTTTCTATTTTTCTCACATCCCAATTTTGCCTCGCCAATTCTCCCTTCAATTCTCCCCTCCCCTGTCTTGAACGTTGCTAGACTATGCCTCCCACTGGTCGGCTGCAGTGAGGACCAAGCCTTGCATCACGTGTCCCCTCCGGTACACGAGGAGGCAGCTGTTGCATCTTTTCACCCGTACAGCGCGATCTCTCATTGGCGAGGAGTAACGCGTGGGAGGCTCACGCTGCCCCCGTTACTTCCTGATTCTGCTGTAAAGGCGCACCAACCGTACACAACGTCCAATCCCCACCCACCAGCTTTCCCACCCCTAACACTGCCAATGGTGTTAGTATGAACGACCAGCCAAGCTGGTAGCAACGCCGAGAGCTGGGCTCGAACCCAGCATCTCCTGTGTTAGTGGCGAGCGCTTTGCCCACTGCGCCACTTAGCCGCCCACGAACCACTATTTGTGATGATATAAGAGCAACTTTGGTGGACCATGTCATCAACCATGGCCTGACTATGAGGGAAGCTGGGCAGATAGTCCACCCTAATCTAAGCTGCTTCACAGTGGCATCCATAATAAGAACATTCCAACTGGAAAACAGGTATGTCTTCTAGCGATGGGTACCTTTCACATTTGAACCGATACGGTACCGGTACCTGTGAATCGATACCGGTACCCAACAGTACCTTATTTTCGGTACTTTAGTCTCAAGAAATGTAATTTACCTACCTCAGTCGTGAAAAAAAATATCCAAACTTCAAATAACTACAATTTCGACAGTTTTCGGCTTGCCATTGCTCCGACTGCTTTGTTGTTGAATCAAGTCAAATCCTAGGTAAGCATATATTGTGCGTGTGAACGTTGACATGAAAAGTAAAACAAAAAAGTAAAAAAAATATATATATAAAATTCCGCTATCTCACTTGAATCGATACTCTGTAGTACGGACGTGTTTATGTTCGGTACCTCAAAAGTACCGAATTCGTTCCTCTCTACTTTCTACTCTACTGGTATTTACAGCACTGTACCATATCACATTACCATGTACTGTATTGCAGGGTGCTAATGCTCCTTTTTGCAGCATACCATGATTAATTATATTGAGATGTTTCAGTACAGTGGATGGTACAGTATATACAGTAAAGTACAGTATATAGTACTGTAAGAAAAAGAAGCAAACCAATAACAATTTGTGGTTGTATTTCTCTAGAATGACTAGAAGACCTTCTGGGGGTGGACGCCAAGCCTGTTCACACAACAGCAGGAACTTGCCGTTGTGGACCTAGTGAGAGCAGACAATGCAATCCATCTCCACTAGCTACGGCAACAAATACTTGCAGATAGGCAAGTCTTCAACAACATCAACCATGTCAGCATCACCAGACACATCTTGGTAAAGCACAACATCACCAGGAAGCAACTTTACATGGTCCCATTTGAGAGGAACAGTGTCAGGGTCAAAGGACTTCGACGTGAATATGTACGGGTAAGTGTTACAGTCCTTTACATTTACAATACAGTATTGGTGAAATCCAGTAACAGCTGAATATGCACTATTGTATCAGTACCACATGGATCGATTCAGAGAGCTACACAGGTACCTGTGTGATGGGGTGGAGGTTCTGTATGTGTAGCACTGTAGTAGTCGTGTGTTTTGAGTACTGTAATGCCATCCACAATATGTATTTTTTGTTACAGAGAATCATGGCCATGGATGGAGCTGCACAGCCGCATGAATTTATTTGCATCGATGAGGCTGGATTTAACCTAAGCAAAACAAGACTAATTCAAATCTAACTGTAACTGAGGGGTACAATTCCCTGACTGTATTACTAGATATGATACTTACTACCACTACCTTTGTACTTAATATTCGGCCACCCAGTACACGGCATAAATATATTATGATGAACACTGTCACGTAGATGAAACGGATCCAACACAAATGTACGAATTAGAAACAGGTCTTTATTTCTACACAGCGATGGTGTGTAGAACAAGCACTTAATCAAATCAATCACATTTATGAATGGAATTAGTATGCACTTTTATGGCAAGAGTATTCGTCGGTATATCAATAGAGAATGTCCAATCTCTGAAGGCGCAGGTGGTACATATACGACCTGGAATAGTTTAAGGAATAACAGCAATGATACTTTAATGATTATATACTGGACACACTAGGGGGGGTTAATCCGGTCGCTTGTAAGCCGACAGGAGTAGGAGGGGGGGGGGGGTAGAATCCGGCTGCCTCATCCGGCCAAGGGTATCCCAGGTGAACCCACTGTAGTGCCGTTCAATGCGCCGGCGATCCTTGGACCACAGATGAAAGCAGGTGGACTCTTTGTGGGCCGGCTCTCTCCGGTCCACGGGGGAGAGACGTGAAGCGACCTCGTCTTGCAGAGCGTCTCCTCACCTTGCGTCCTCTCCAGGGGGGGGGGTTCCAACACACGGCAGTGTCGGGGGTCTTTATCCATGGAATAATCACTGTACACAAAGCATAATCCGTGCCTGGGAAGGCGGGTTGTCGTCGGTAGAATAATCCGGTATGCAGGTCCACTCGCTCGTCGGCTCTGGGGCTCCTCGGGTGCAGCTTCACGTGGGGTCAACCACCCTGGGTAAGCAGCCAGTTCTCTGCCCGAAACGATGGGGTACTGACTACGGTAGTATTCTCACCGCACGAAGCACTATGTATTAACAGACTATTATTAGCTTAATAGACTACGTCCAACTCGACGATATAGTGCCAAATATGACTATTCAAATATTAATATACATGATGTCTCAATACCGATGGTAGGCGAACTTGGCCTTACTCCCACACGTGGCGTCGCGGGGAGGCTTTACGTCTGTGACTCTATTGGAGGGTAAGAAACTGGACTGAAAAGGAAGTCCTACTTTAGTAGCGCAGTATATATACGCACTATGAACAAATAGTCCCATTAGTGGTGCGGTAGCCAGATTCCTACGCGGAACTAGGACTTGTTCGTACATGTGGAGCGGTACGTTTGAACTGGGTCTGAGGGGTATGGCAGCCTGGCACCAAGGTCTCGACCAATAGTAGAATGGAGACTATTATGGGATGTTCAGTAGGCTAGAATGGATATTCAATGCATATTGTACAAGGAATATACAAGGGATATCAGGGAATATTAGAGAATATACAAATACAATTAAATATATATATATAAATAAATATATATATTCGGTTTAATCTGGCCCTTCACAACAGCCACCCCCTGATTGGTCCCAGACCTAATCAGTTAAACAGAGACAGATTAATCGCGTTGTCTATTTACACATAAGGGTTTGCTGTAGGGGTCAGTCAACTTCACAAAGTCATAGGGTTGTAGGGTCATGGTCATCATCGATTGTGTCTGGGAGTCAAGGCAGTTCGATGAGCCTCGCCACGGGACGGGTGTAAGTGCGACCCTGGACGAGCACTTCAGCTGCTCGGACCTTGCCGTCGGCACCGGTGATCACTTTGCTTACGCGGCCGGCCGGCCACATAGCTCTGGGCAGTGATTGATCAATAATCATGACGACTGTTCCTTCTGTCAAATTGTCTCTCTCCTTTACCCACTTCTGGCGGGTCTGTAGAGACGGTAGGTAGTGCAGTAGGAAACTGTTCCAAAACTTGTCGGCTAATACTTGGCTGTACCTCCACATTCGTCGGCCGTTCGCTTCTTCAGGTCGGTACATTGTCTGTGGTAATGCAGGATCTAGCCGCCCCGTCAGGAGTGTGTTGGGGTCTGCGGAGATAACAGTGCTCAATCCACAGAACACAGGCTTCTTATTCTCAGCCTCCTCCTGACTGGCTTCCCTCGGGATAGGCGTGGGCCACTCTCCTTCCGGGAGCTTTAGGAATGCTGGGCCGTTACTGTAGACATTGCGACGGGTGAGGTCATCCAGGGGCATCCCCCGGGTGATGACGTCAGCTGGGTTCTGTTTTGTATCAACGTAGCGCCACTCTGTTTCTCCGGTTAACTCTTGAATCTCGGTGACTCTGACTCCTACGAAGACTTTGTACTTGCATGAGTCCGATTTGATCCAGGCGAGTACTGTCGTGGAATCTGACCACAGGATTGTTCTAGACACCGGTATGGTGAGCTCACGTTGGATGAGCGTGGCTAGGTGCGCTCCGGCTAGGGCTGCGCAGAGCTCTAGACGTGGGATAGATTGTTGCTTGCGTGGGGCTATTCTCGAGCGGGCGAGGACAAATGCTGTGTAGATCTCTCCCCCCTGGTCTTGGGCCCGCAAGTAGGCTACTGATCCGTATGCGACCTCTGAGGCGTCACTGAAGACGTGTAAGTCCATTTTACATGTCCCTGGCCTCACCGTGGGTGGGAAGTAGCTTCGGCGCATATTAACGCCTGGGAGTGAGTGGAGCTCCATCTCCCACTCTCTCCAGGTGGATGCAAGGTGTGCGGGAATGGGGTCGTCCCAGCCCTGGTCCTTGTCCCACAATGCTCGTACAATCATTTTTGCCCTGGTGGTGTACGGTAGAATACATCCTAGCGGGTCATATTGTCGGGCGAGTGTTGTGTACACACTCCGTCTGGTGGTCGGCGCCGCCGCCAGCCTTCCCTGCTCCGTAGTCAGGGGCTTGTGTCTGTAGTGAAGCGAATCTGTTTTGAATCGCCACACCAATCCCAGGGTCATCTCCTGGGCTTCTCCCGGGATTGTAGCCATCCAGGTCTCGCTGCTGGCTGCCTTGTCCTCGGAGGAGAGGCTGCGCAGTACTTGCGGATCGCTGCTGGCCCACTGCCTGAGATCAAAGCCGCCTTTGATCAATGAGGCGCGGAGTTTAATCAGGAGAGCCTCGGCTTCTTCTTGGGTTGAAAGGCTTTGTAGACAGTTGTCTACGTAGAAGCTGTTCTTTACGCTGTGTCGGACCTCTTCGTCCGCTGCTGGGTCCTCTGCTACATGTTTCTGTAGTGCAAATGTAGCACAGCAGGGGCTGCACGTCGTTCCGAAGGGGAGGACTTCCCATTGGTAGATGGCTGGGTGCTCATCTCCTGGCTTCTCTCTCCATAGGAACCGTAACAGGGGCTTGTCCGCCTCTACTAATCTCACCTGCAGGAACATTCCTTTAATGTCCCCGCTGATGGCCACCTTTTCCTGGCGGAAGCGGAGTAGAACGCCGAGTAGGGAGGGGCCGAGTGTGGGACCGGGCAGTAACTCTTTATTCAGATTTTGGGATCCGATCTGGTAGCTGCAGTTAAATACTATGCGGTCTTTACCGTTGTGATGGACCTTGTGGTGAGGCACGTACCACGATTCAGTGGTCTGGTCAGCCTCTTTAATGTCCATCTTTGTGACGTGTCCCGCTGTGATGAGCTTCTCAATCTCAGCGCGGTATACACTCTCTTGGGCGGGGTTCTTGGCTAAGCGCCGCTCCGTGTTCAGCAGGTACCGTTCTGTGGCGTCTGTCTTGGCGTGGAAAGTAGGCATTCCTTCTCGCCGCAGGAGTGGCGTGGCGTATCTCAACACGCCGTTGACCGGGACTCTCTTGGTCCCTGTCTCGAGGAGGTGAATGGCGTAAATGTCATCTTTAGAGCGAATGTCTTTCTTTCCGTTCTTAAAGGGCATTTGTTCCAAGGTCCATAGCCGCTCTACGTGTTGCAGGAGTGCGGTTTCTCCCTCTGTGACTCGGGAGTGGAGACATCTAGTGGCTGTACTTCGGTTGAGAGATTTGGCGAGCGGGCCTTGGAGAGTCCATCCCAAGCGGGTCTCGACTGCTGCAGGACAGCCTCGGGGTCCGGTATGAACCCGGTCTATCGGGACAATGAGGTCTGCATGGTCGGAGCCTATCAACAGGGTCGGCATAGCATTGTCTATGAGCGGGATCGGTAACTTGCGCAGATGTGCATATTTCTCCATCAGCTTGGCGACGGGGTATGTGTACCGCGACAGTCCTATTTCTTGGCTGGTGAAAGCGTCTGCAATCTGGTACCGTCGCTCAGGCTGGCCGCTTGCTGCGATAGAGAATGAGACATTCTCGCCCTTTATCGTCTTCAAATCTCGTCTTATTGTCCGAATTGTCATTTGGGTTTCGCTTCCCCGCAGCCCTAGCTGGGCCGCAGCGGAGGCGAGCAGCAGGGTCTTCTCTGACCCGTCATCGAGGACGGCGTAAGTGTCCAGGACTTTATTCTGGTAGCTTAGTTTCACACGCACTACTTTTAGGAGTACTCGGGCTCCACTGCTGCTGGCGGGATCGATGTACATGACGCTCGCTTTGCGGCTGGATGGTGCGGGTGAAGGGCGCCGTCTGTTACTGTCGTGAAGTATGTCCAGATGGGCTCCATCGCACTTGGTGCACCTTTTCTTTAAGCGGCATTCGGCTGCCATGTGTGAGCGCGCACAGCGAAAGCAGCGCTTGTTGGACTTTATCCATTGACTTGCTTCCTCCGCGTTCAGCTTGGGGAAGGAGTCACATTGCGCTAGCCAGTGTTCTTTCTCACAGTAGGGGCACACTATCTTCCACTTCTCCGTTCTGGAGGGGGTACTGTGGCTCCTGCTGTTCGGTACTGACTCCGATTGGTGCATCACGGTCACCGATCTTCTTCCATCATTTAGTCGTCTGGTTCCTTCTCTGGAGCCAGGGGTGCTCCGTCCGAATGTATCTAGCCGTGGTCTGCTGACTTCTCTCGCCAGGAAGTCTGCTAGATCGAGGAGGTTCGGTTCGGGGCCATTCGGGTCTCTGTGGTCCCTCTGCCGCCTAAAGCGCTCCTGACGAGCGGGCGGCAGCTTCTCCAGAATCCTTTCCACATTTGAGTTGGCGTAAAGTTCATGCCTCCCCTTCTCTCTTTGCGCTCCCAACATCCCTACCAGGGACTGCACTATGATGGACAGGTCGTCCAGTGCTCGATTGTCTATTGCTGGGGGTAAGCGGTCGATGTGTCGGATCTCCTGGATCACGTAATCCCATATGCGCCCATACCTCTGGTCCAATGCTACCAGCGCTGCTGTGTATGGGGTGGTGGAAGTCGCGTAGGCGAGCGCTATATTATGTGCGCGGGGCACCTTTAAGTGCTTCAGTAGGATGGCGTATTTGTGGCGTTCATCCAATACATCCACCAACATGGTCTCCAGACACATGCGGAGTTCTGTATACTGGGCCCGGTTCTCTTGGGTGAAGTCGGGTACCATAGGCGTGCCAATGTATGACGCTGACTGTGGATACATCGGCGAGCGTTGGGGGAGAGGCCTCCTAGGCGAGTCTCCTCCCGCTCCTTGGTATGGGCTGGTACCGGCAGTGTACCATGGCCCGCTTGTCCAGGTGCTGTTCCTCGGTGCGGGTCGTGCTCACCCGTGTATAGAGTCGGGGGTCTGTAGCGCAGCTCCGCGGGAGTATAGCCTGGGCTGTACCGGACCTCCTGGTCCGGTAGAGTACTGTGCTGTCGTCGGGCGTGGTTCTCCTCCTCTTCCTCTCCGTCTTCAGTTAGGTCATCCAGTGCTTGTAGTCTCTGGTTTAGCCTCTCCACAGGATATGCTGCTCCTTCCCGGTTGCTAGGTCTCGCTTGGACCGGTGGGGGGAGGTGGTCTGTGGGGGGTATAGACCTCGTCTGTTGGTCAAGTTCAGGGTTGTTTACTCGGCTAGGGGATGCCGCCCTGGAGGTGTGTCTAGACGAGTTCCTGGAGCCTCTGGCGGAGGGAGAGGGTGTTGTCCGTCTGATCAGCTGTTCTATTAGTTGCGACTGCTGTCTGTCGCACGCTGCGTCCCGTTGAGCACCGGCTCGTTCTCGGGCCACATTCTCTTCCATCTGAATGCGTCTTATTTCTAGACGTATCTGCTCGTGTTTGCTTCGCTGCTGGATCTGCAGTCGGTCGCGTTCAGCAGCGGCGTTCAGGCTGATGAGGAAGGCCTGCTGTAGGGTCCTCTCTGCCTCGCTGGGAGAAGGCGGTTGTATAGGGGAGCCTTCCCTCGGGGTACTCCTTGCGGAGCCTTGGAGCTCTATCTCCACGGTGCTCTCCCCGTCTTCTTCCGTGCCGAGTTCTCTCTCGGTAGCGTTGTATTCCTCCCGGGACTCATCGGGGACTACTTCTTCAGTACTGGCGGGGTGTGAAGTCATGTCTGGTTCCCACTGGTCCCCACCGTGAACTTGGTCAGTTACATTAGAGCCCGTAGGGGCCTCTATGGTCGGGGTAGTCTGGGCGTTGGGGTTAGACATACTTTTACTTTCTAGTTTTACCGCGTTTACTGTTAGTAGAAGACTAGGTTGTTGACTGACAGCGTAGGCCTCTAAGTACTGAGGGAGCCGTCGTTCGCGCTGCGGGCGTTGGTTAGGAGGATCGTTTCGTGGAGTGTTCATCATAGGCCATTTCAATATTAATAACACTATATTAATATTACACTAATTACCATCCGGCTCGAAGGACCAATTGTAACTGAGGGGTACAATTCCCTGACTGTATTACTAGATATGATACTTACTACCACTACCTTTGTACTTAATATTCGGCCACCCAGTACACGGCATAAATATATTATGATGAACACTGTCACGTAGATGAAACGGATCCAACACAAATGTACGAATTAGAAACAGGTCTTTATTTCTACACAGCGATGGTGTGTAGAACAAGCACTTAATCAAATCAATCACATTTATGAATGGAATTAGTATGCACTTTTATGGCAAGAGTATTCGTCGGTATATCAATAGAGAATGTCCAATCTCTGAAGGCGCAGGTGGTACATATACAACCTGGAATAGTTTAAGGAATAACAGCAATGATACTTTAATGATTATATACTGGACACACTAGGGGGGGTTAATCCGGTCGCTTGTAAGCCGACAGGAGTAGGAGGGGGGGGGGGGGTAGAATCCGGCTGCCTCATCCGGCCAAGGGTATCCCAGGTGAACCCACTGTAGTGCCGTTCAATGCGCCGGCGATCCTTGGACCACAGATGAAAGCAGGTGGACTCTTTGTGGGCCGGCTCTCTCCGGTCCACGGGGGAGAGACGTGAAGCGACCTCGTCTTGCAGAGCGTCTCCTCACCTTGCGTCCTCTCCAGGGGGGGGGGGTTCCAACACACGGCAGTGTCGGGGGTCTTTATCCATGGAATAATCACTGTACACAAAGCATAATCCGTGCCTGGGAAGGCGGGTTGTCGTCGGTAGAATAATCCGGTATGCAGGTCCACTCGCTCGTCGGCTCTGGGGCTCCTCGGGTGCAGCTTCACGTGGGGTCAACCACCCTGGGTAAGCAGCCAGTTCTCTGCCCGAAACGATGGGGTACTGACTACGGTAGTATTCTCACCGCACGAAGCACTATATATTAACAGACTATTATTAGCTTAATAGACTACGTCCAACTCGACGATATAGTGCCAAATATGACTATTCAAATATTAATATACACGATGTCTCAATACCGATGGTAGGCGAACTTGGCCTTACTCCCACACGTGGCGTCGCGGGGAGGCTTTACGTCTGTGACTCTATTGGAGGGTAAGAAACTGGACTGAAAAGGAAGTCCTACTTTAGTAGCGCAGTATATATACGCACTATGAACAAATAGTCCCATTAGTGGTGCGGTAGCCAGATTCCTACGCGGAACTAGGACTTGTTCGTACATGTGGAGCGGTACGTTTGAACTGGGTCTGAGGGGTATGGCAGCCTGGCACCAAGGTCTCGACCAATAGTAGAATGGAGACTATTATGGGATGTTCAGTAGGCTAGAATGGATATTCAATGCATATTGTACAAGGAATATACAAGGGATATCAGGGAATATTAGAGAATATACAAATACAATTAAATATATATATATAAATAAATATATATATTCGGTTTAATCTGGCCCTTCACAACACTAACCCTAACTAACCTTACTGGCATGCACTTGTCCTAATATACTAACCTACACTGTAGCACTCAACACTTTGATGAACATTGTTACTCAGCTGATAGAGTTGTGCCCTTCCTGATGACTTGTCGTACAGAACTTGTAAGTCGATTTGGATAAACGCGTCAGCTAAATGACTGAATGTAAATGTAAATGTAAGATGACGGGGTCGTAATATAATTGGCCAAAGGGCAATTGTGCACGTCCCGGGGCAGCGTGGGGGAAATATCACATTGTGTGCCGCCATAAGCCTTTGAGGGCTTCTGCATCATCATGCAAAACTAGGTACATACAATACCCAACATATAATCAGATTTCTAGATGCTCTCCATAATATAGTTGTACAGAACAGACCAGATCAGCCCAGGTTTGTTGTTGTCTGGTATAATGTCAGTTTCCATCGGGCTGCTCTGGTCCGGACCTGGTTCACCAACCACAATCAATTTGAAGTGGTATACTTGTCCCCTTACTCACCATTTTTAAACCCCATTGAGGATTTTTTTTCAGCTTGGAGATGACGTGTATATGACCGCCAACCACATGCATGCCTCTTCTGCAGGCAATGGAACAGGCATGCAGCAACATTGAGTTGAGGTCAATCCATGGATGGTTTCGGCATGCAAGGAGATATTTTCCCCAGTGCCTAGCGGGAGAAGACATTGCTTGTGATGTTGATGAGGTCCTGTGGCCAGACACCAACAGACGGCGGGATCCATGAGCCCACCTATGCACAATTGGCATGATTTTCTGTGTTTACAGTATAGTGTATATAATATTATATTTTTTGTATTTTTTATTTTTTTTGCTTTATAATATGTGGACTCCGAGGTACTTAAAACTGTTCACTATCTCAACCGGTGCCCCGTCGATGCTGAAGGGGCTGTAGTCCCTGACCCCATACCTCCTAAAGTCCACAATCATCTCCTTTGTTTTGCTGACGTTCAGGGAGAGGCTGTTCTCTTGACACCATCCCGCTAGAACCTTGACCTCTTCCAGGTAGGCCCTCTCGTCGTTTGCAGAGATCAGGCCCACCACTACTGTGTCATCAGCAAATTTGATGATTGTGTTGTTGTTCCGCTGTGCCACACAGTCATGTGTGTACAGGGAGTAGAGGAGGGGACTCAGAACACAGCCCTGGGGGGCCCCTATGTTGAGAGTGATGGATGAGGAGGTGCAGTTGCCTGCTCTCACCACCTGGGGTCTGCCCGTCAGGAAGTACAAGACCCACTGGCAGAGGTCATAGTTCAAGCTGATCTGAAAGTGTATTCATATGATGCAAGTGTGTACCATTTTGACAAAGGATTGTTAGGTTTTGATAGCAGAGTTTAGGTTTTGATAGTAGAGTTTCAATTTGACATATATGTGCAGGGTATATTTCCCAGTGTTGCGTCTTGTTTGCTTGTGTGTAAAGTTTTGACACAATGAGCGTGGCTATAGCTATTCTACAACAATTGAATAGGCTGAATTGTTTTTTCAGGCTGTTATTCGTTTTAATAAGGGATATGTACATTTACATTTAGTCATTTAGCTGACGCTTTTATCCAAAGCGAAAGTTCAGAAAGTTACTGAATTTGCTCATATGCTCCAGAATAAACTTTTAATTCATAACGTTCAGTCGGGTCCCTGAGGAGCTGGAAACACGGCCAATGAAAAGTGTATTCTCGATAATGATAATGCAGGTTCTATTATCCTGACTAAACTTGGAATACCAGAAAATAGATATAGACGGTATATGATTTGTTGGAGAAATATGCAGCCCCATGGCCGAGATATTCTTGTGAGTCGAGAGAGCTTTTCAGGTGAGAGCAGTGAGTTCAACGACAGACAGCGACAATGTGAGAAACAAACAATCCCTCCCCCCTCTCACTCTGAATGATATGCATATTGGTATCACTCAGTGATTTAACACCTATCAACCGCACACGCATGCACGTTGGAAGGGGGGGTGCGGCAATAATATATATATTTTTTTTTTATATATGTTTTTTTTATGACAGTATTTATATATTTGTATATTATATACTGTAACTGTATAACTGTAACACTGTATATTATAAGTTTATCCTGCTCAAAGCACTTCACCATTTTAATATTGTGTGTATTGAGCCGTACTGTATTGTAGCCATTCTCCAATCTGTTAAATAAAGTTTTCATTCATTCATTACACTACTGTACGTACACAATCATATGTGTAAAACCGACAAGATTGCAGCAGAGTAGATTTTCGAGTGATGACATACTGTCACAGACTGATTGAATGACAGGTGAAACAACTAATTGTATTCACCTCCCGTCTCCCGCCCTTCCCACGCGCCACGAACCACTGAGCTACTGTGATACAGTGCTTGCGCAGTCAGTCGATTTGAGCTAGTAGTCAGACTTTGCTAGCACATAATGTCTCACTCGCAGAAAAGAAAAATATCAGATTTCTTTTCTAAACGTCCCGCCGGTCCCAGTGACAGTCCTACTAAATCTGATAAACGTCAGAGAGAGACAGAGACGACAGGTTCAGCCTCAGCATCAGGTATTGAAGAGTTAACTGAGTATGTTCCCCTATACCCCCCCTCGGGCGCCAGGGGCTTCCACTGAGGGGTGATGCAAATAGGGATGGGGTATTATGGCAGCTCATGATGGAAAGAGTGCGCACCGAGTCTGATCCCGAGTTGAAGAATTGGCTCCAAAAGAGAGACAACTGGATGTCCAACAACATCCAAAACGGAATCTTACAGCTGTTTGCCCATGATATTTAGCGACAAATTAGAGGCAAAGCATCCAAAAGCCCATTCTTTGGCTTGAGCGCTGACGGAACCACTGATGTCACTCACTGGAAAAGCACAATTCTCGTGTAATATACAGTTCGCCGATGACAACTTGGAAGCTCAGAACTTCTTTTGAGGTTTTTACAATGCCCGGCCCAGACACAACAGCCGAGACGCTGTTTTTGTGTATAAAAGACTTTTACGCCTCGACCTGCCCATGGAGAGGCTGATAGGATACTGTTTTGACGGGGCCAGCAACATGTCTGGGGGGTACAGGCTAGACCAGGGGTTCCCAAACTTTTCAGGCCGCGACCCAAAAAAAACTGTGTCAGAGAGCCGCGACCCCCACTATTATAGGATTAATTATTATTAATTTTTTTATTTATTTTTTTATAAATGGAAATGTATGGTTGAAACATGCAAACGTTCAAACGCACACACACTAATAAGCATTGGAGGCTTTTAACCAGGGCCGGACTGGGGAAATCATTCAGGCCAGGAAATATAGTGCAAAATATAGCCCCAGTCAGTCCACTTTTTAAGCAGGGGGTCTGGGGTCCCCCACCAGGAATGTTTTTGTTACAAAGACTTCATTTCCTGCATTCTGGTGCAGGATTTTTTTTATTTGTACCCTTTAAATGCCAGTGTTTGTGATGGCATCACAAATGATTGTTAAAAAACAGGCTAGCATATGTATGATTAGCAACAACACATATTTTTATAGATTTTCAGTTTTTTTGTAAAAATATTGTATTCAACTTCAGCCCTGATCATAACACCACATATTCATTTTATAATTCTAACCCTTTAAATGCCAGTGTGTGTGATGGCATATATTTGCAATATATCAAATGCAAAGTAGATTTTTCTGGGGGGGATTATTACAGGCTAGCTTGTGTCAATGATTAGCAGTTTTTTGTAAGGGTCCCGCCTCCACCAATCACATGCGGCTCCCTTTGTGTGTGTGTGAGAGCAAGAGAGAGAGATAGAGAGATAGTTCTCCAACTTGTGTGAGTTGCAGTGATCTCCTGGTTGTTCCCCACCTAGGTTATCTAACTATTGCGCTGGTGCAACTAGAAACACTGGCCTGGCCTGCTTCTAAGTTCAGTGGCCTGACTGCAAAAAAAAAAAAAAAAAAAAAAAAAATTTATCATCTGGCGACCCCCCCCGTGGCGTCTCAAAGGCCGCACCCCCTACCGATTTAAAGTTACAACGTGCCTGCGCACACGCCACTGTTTGTGTGTGCGCATGTGCATGTACGTGACACGTTGTAGTTCCCATGAATACGGGGATAATTTAGAACTATACAATTGAGCAAGAATTAAACATATTTACAAGTCGTATTAAGTTTAGCAAGTAAGGAGACATCTCAAAGCACTCGACAATTTTATTTTTTTATTTTTACCGATTTGAATTTTTTTACTTTTTGAGCATTTGGGAGAAATTATAAATCCTTTTGTTCTCCGCCGACGGGTTCAAACAGGCCCTCGGACTCCCAAGGGTTAGGATCAAGGCTATTGACCATATTCACACGGCAGCCATTTTGCTCTTATGTCATGCTCAGGTTGGGTCCTTTCCACCTGTATGTAACATGACATAAGAGCAAAATGGCCACCATGTGAATGTGGTCAATTGTAGCCATGTTAGCCAGTCTAGAATTTGGTCAAATCATATGGGTGCGACAGTGGCTCTGGAGGTAGAGCAGTCGTCTGGTAATCTGGAGGTTCCCAGTTTGATTCCCGCCCCTCCCGGGCACCGTGTCGAAGTGTCCTTGAGCAAGACCTGATTGCCTAATTGCTCCCAATGAGCAGGTTGGCACCTTGCATTTGTTGCTATTACAATTGTGTGTATTGAGCCGTACTGTATTGTACCCATTCTGTAATCTGTTAATAAAATGTTCAATCAGTCAATCAATTGCACGGTTGCCTCCGCCGTCGGTGTGTGAATGTGTGAGTGAATGGGTAAAATGTGAGGAACAAATTGTAAAGCGCTTTGGATAAAAGCTGTTATATAAATGCAGCCATTTACCGTTTACCATTCATATAGTATATAGCAATATACTGTACACTCTGGAATTCAACCCAGTCATGCACAGTAGCTATTCCTCACCTTCTCTCCTGTTGACCTTAGCGAAGCCGGGCCCATGGCTGTTCGATGAAAGGGAGGAGCTTCTGAAGGACGATGGCGGCAGGTTGGACACCAGTGGACTGTCACACACCTCTGAACCAATGGAAGAAAAGCAGAAAGCACAGGGATTAGTGGGGGAGGGGCGTATCTTTAGCTAATTGAACATATTTGATAGACAGAGCAGAGCAGACAAGTTGGTGACTCGTGGAGCATGTTTTCACACAAATTCATATTTCATTTACTGTAGACTAAATATCCTGGTTACCTTCTAAGACGGGATAAGGTGTTTCTATATGCATTTTAATTCCCCAACTACAAATGTACACATATGCAGAAATAATGTAGAATATCTTATTTGAAGAAGAGGAAGACGGTCAGACTCCGTCTGGTGCGTTTCAACAAAGGTTTATTGAATATTCACTACGGACACAACTCCAAAACATGGAACTTCTCAAATCTGTTTCTGTCTGCCCACAATGAAACCTAGACATCCCTTATATCTTAAACACATTCCTTGGAAGCAAACCCCTCCCCAAAGATATTAGACACTGGGATGTTTACGGTACATACAAATCAGTATTTGACATCAGACTGCGAGCAGCGTGCATACACACATGCACGCACGCACACATACACACACCAAACATTCACCATTCCCTTCTGTTATTGTACTGAGAATGTCAAAACCACCCTCCCATCATTAACCCTTTAATCGCCAATGACGTGTTTAGATGTCATTCCTCGCCATGCGTAATCTGCCAATGACGTTGTACAGCGTCTTTGAGATCAATATTTCAAAAATCTGTCATGGCAATCATATTTCACCCACGGAGACTTGACGGGTGCTGTAGAGCTCCTCTCAACTCTCCAACGGTGCAAGACCGCCATCTGGTGGCCGATCGGCCTACACTGGCATACAACCTGGAACTGGACCAACAAGATCGACATCCCATAATAACGATCTTATAACCCCCCTCCGGTCACCAGCAGATGATGAGGCATGACGTTTAGGACCTTGTACAATTGAATTTTTTTATCTGACGTCAATCGGTATCAAACTACATTTGATGATATAATATGCTGCAGAAAACGATAAAAACATATTTATACTTTAGACCGTATTTTAGTATGAATATGTGAATGAAAAAGTAGAACGTTGCTACATCCTAAGCGATAGATACTTGACGTTGAATGGGCCATAGTAATGTCAATTTAGCAATACAATTTAAAAAGTTATAGCCCTGCAAAGAAGGGGAACATCTCCATAGACTTACAGTGGTGGCAGAGAGGTGATTAAGATCAGAATAATCCCTGGCAGATAAAGGGTTAAAGGGGAACTATCTTATAAATGGCCTTTTTCAGTGTTTAGCATTGTTTCCTAGCTATGTGGACTTATATTAATAGGATCTATGTCTCTAATTCTCATATTGGCGCATTCTTCCAATTCTCCTCTCACAATATTCACCCTCACTGAACTGAGTCATCTGAAAATTTGCATATATGTGATGTCAGAGATTTCTCAGCTGCATAATAATGTGGCAGTTGATGTGGCAGTTGACACCAGGTCACACAGTGGTTGGAGCCCAGCCTCAAAACGGCTTAAGATCTTGAGGTAGAAAAATGCTGTTTTTGAGTACATGATTAGACAAAACAATGAATACAAAAAATAAAAATAAACTTACAGAGGTGTTCCATAGACTCATAGGAATTGTGTAAAAGTGCCCAAATAGTGAAAGAAATAGTAAAATAGTTCCCCTTTAATTTCCTTTACCTGGGAGTGCTACATTCATTCATCTTATCATGCAGGTTATCTAAGGTCACCACTTAGATGCCTAAACTAAAATACTAAAACACCTTGACGCACACAGAATATAAAATAAACTGGTTTATACATAATAAGAATACACGTTTGGTTATATATATATAAATGCACTACACTATAAAGGCTACAGTAAAGGTACTGTTCCCCAACTTGAATTCTCTCTCTATCCCTCTCCCTCTTTCTGGTGGTGATGTAACTGCTTTCTCCCCTTGCAACTACTTCCCCAGACAGACTGATGATGTGTTCTTAGTCAATATTCTTGTATGAATAAGGGTTTAAAAAAAGGATGTATAGCTGTGGTGTATTGTCTGTTCTGTTTGAGAGGTGACGTGTCGTAGTTCTGATAAACACAACATCAAATATAAATCGAATATATTTGTATAGCCCGAGATCAAATGGAATTGCCCCCATGGGCTGTACAAGTCTTCTTGTCCAAGTTAAGAAGAAACATCACAATAGCTCAAGAACAAAAACCCCCATCAAATCCAAATATGCAACACTCCCAGACGTTCCCCAATGAAGATAAGGAACCACTCATCAAAAAACAAAAAAAAGCACCACAGGTGGCGTGGAGGAGAGAAACGGGCTGTTCAAATGGGATCCTCCAACTGGATGTCGGTGATAATATAGTGTTGCTATGGATGATAGATGGATGGAGAATAGAACAGGTGAATAATTGGTATGTATGTATATATAAATGTAATGAAACACATATACACATGGTAGCAGTAGTATCTAAGGTACATAAGAACATAAATAAATATTATGAATAGAGCTAAGAACAACAACAACAAAAAGATTATTATTTTTATCATTTTTTATTATCAGTTACATTCTCATTCGCGGAAGGTCAATTGTCTCTACAGTATGTCACTCACTGCCAGAGTAAAAGAGCGTGGAAGTTCGACATAAAATATTCAAACATCTAGAGTGGCCTTGTTTTGTCAAATCCAGACCAGTAAATCATTGCCTTCTATGTATCTGTTGTTGCAATGTTAGCCTATAGCCAATAGAAATGCTAGAAATGGTCACATGGACTGGTTCTCCTTCCCTGGAATCTCTGCAGAGATGAGATGTGCAGTCAGTGAGATGCGCATGCTGGTTGTGCATGAAAGAGGATAAAGAGAATACGAGATGAGCTGGTTTTATAGTAAAATGGCAAATAGATATGAAAATAAATATAATATTCAACAAGCATTGGAACTTGTTTTGGATGTTGAGGACGAGCCAGACATCAATGACTCCGCAACCCATAGTTGGGACAGTGATGATGACTGATGATTTGATTTGATTTGTTTGAAAACGGCAGTCTTCCATATGTCAACAGATTAGGTTCTCTATTTTCCAGTGGAATATAATACTTTTATATTTACTCTCAGAGGTGATAGTGGTCCAAATAGGAAGGTAACACGAAAAGTTATATATTTGTACGTTGTCTAAAAAAACACCCAGAACAATATCCATATAAATGGCTGTAACTCACTGACGAAAAGGTGTATTTGCACACATGGAGGTTCAAAACACCTAAGTAGAACATTTCATGTTGAAAGAACAATAATAACTCATAAACAATGGTGTCATTCAACAAAACACTGGGCGTTTTTTGTATTATGTCAAATATTGTATGCTCACATAAAGGTAATGTATGATGTAGGGGTGGGCGATATATCGAGTATACTCAATGTATCGCGGATTGTTCTACCCCGAGATGTAGTACTGTACTATATCGCGAACATCGAGTATTTCGTTTATAGGGAAGGGACGGCGGAGCTATAGGCTAACGTTAGTGTATTGGTCCCGAGTGTAGCAGGGACGGCGGAGCTATAGGCTAACGTTAGTGTAGTCAGGGCTGTACAGTGCGATATAATGTTGCGGTTGTAATTTCATTAGACAGACCAGCGCGGACCTATAATAACATGTAATTTAATTGACACAAGCAATGAGCTAACGGTAGCTGCTAACCAAGGTATCCATTAGGATTATGCTAAGCTAACTAGCGATAGCTGCTAACCCTGGTAAACAGTCAAAGCGGACTCCACAAGACTAGTTCCATTTGTGAGGAAAGGGGGTGGGTTACAGATGAAGCCGGGAAAAGTCCTGGAACCACTGTTTGGGGACCGTTTGGCCATCGTTAACGGTAACAATGACCAGCGGGGGCGCTTTCATACAGCTGGTGACAACGGCCCGACGCGCCGGCTTTTTGTTCATTCATTGGAGGAGCTCCGCGCCTGACAAAGCTCAAGTTACATTCAGTTCGATTACAGCTGGTGACTTCATTCATAGGATGCTACAACGTCCTATGTCTACAGACTGCATGAATGAATGTTGCTGAATTAAAGAATGAATAAGTTAAACGTGTCAATTCAGCAGTCAAAGTGTATATATTAAAACGTGTCAAATCTAACTTCATTAGACGGCCGACGTACGACTCTCTTGTCCATTCATTTCATCAGAAGAAAGCGTTAGTGTAATGCTTCTTGGTAACAATAAGTTTGTGTACGCAATGTTGCTGAATAAAATAATTAAACCGTTAAGACCTGTCGAATTAGCAGTCAATGTGTATATTTTGTGTAGGTTGCTAGTGGAGGTTCATATAAGGGATATATAATGGATATTTTTTGTCTAGTACCGTGGTCTAGTGGTTTATGCCCATTCCTTTCAAGCCGACGCCCGTGGTTTGGATCCCAGCGTGTCTAATATATATATTTTTTTTTTATTTATAAAATGAAATTGCCCGCAACGATTTGCATAATACAATAGTAATAATATATAATAAGAATCCAACCAATAGAGCGACATTGTGCAATAAACAAGTAAACAAAGTAGGGCATATTTTACAGTAGGGCACTTTGAAACAACCAATCACGTTGCGCGATAGCACGAGCGATGCACAGTCAGGAAGTAATGTTACAGCTGAGTTCACTCATTCAGAACGGCGAAATGTAAAATGCTACCCAGGATTGTTGCGTTTCGTTATAAAAACTATGCGGTGATAAACAAAAAACGAATCGCAGTATGCAAAACGTGCGGTTCGAGGATCACAGATGTACTATGGTGACAGATAAGGGGGGGGACCCTGATGTAAACAAGACGAAAGTCTTTCTCTGGTCTATATCCCCTTAACAATTGTGTGTATTGAGCTGTACTGTATTGTACCCATTCTGCAATCTGTTAATACAGTTTTCAATTAATGTCAGACGTCCTCTCCATAAAAAAAACGATTGAATTGCTCAGAATTTTAAATTATGTCGCCAATAGGACATAATATTAATATTATTCCCCAGTATGACACAATAAACACAGAATTAATGCCCCCCCCCATAAAAACATACTGCCAAATTACTTCCACCCTCATCTCCAAAACAGTTGGCGTGAACAAATAATACTAGAGACAGAATGAGTTTTGCTTCTTTTTTTGGTTTTTCTTTTAATCAGTGAATTATATTCCCATCCATATCCCCAACTTTGTGATTTTTACATACTGATCAGACGGAGGCAGAATAGCCTGCACATACATCAATGCATCTCTTGTAAGATATGAATTGCGGCATACATTTTCCCAGACATGGTGCTGTTGGCGTCAAGCACAGGAGGTGAGGGGTGGATTGTCACCACCTGTTTAGCTAGGGCAGAGCGCATGTAGAGGGCATAGAAGAACCAGACGAGGCTGAAGATGCACAGGCCGATGGAGATGTTGATGAACACTTTGCCCATGTCAACCTTCTTCTTCTTCTCCTTGCGGTGCCGCTATATATATCAACAACAATCATAAAACAAATAATAGACCGGAACAGGAATGGAAAGGAAACGTCAGTGACGTCACATACTGGATTTACTACATCGCCCTCTGTAGAACACAAATGAGCAAGGGCGCACATAATAATAATAATATATTTAACACCCCCACTCGAACTTAGCTTATTGTGGTACAAAACAAAAAAATATATATATATATTCTCCCTCTTTGGCCTTCAATACAAAATAAACAACAACAAAAAAAAACATATTGGCACATCCATGCTTTTCTTTCACTCTAACTAAGTGCCAAACAAATACTGAGCAAACTTCTTCAGTTGTAGCTTAGTGGCTGGTTTCGTCATCACATCAGCAATCATGTTGTCAGTAGGACAATATTCCAAACATATCCTCCCACTATTCACAGTTTCTCTTATGAAGTGATATTTTATATCAATATGTTTACATCTTTGCCTGTTTACAGGATTCCTGGCTAGTGCAATAGCTCCTTGGTTATCATCATAAACCTTGGTTTGTGCATACTGACATCCATCAATACCCTTGAGTAGCTGTTGCAAATACATACACTCCTGTATGGCTGATGCTAAGGCCATGTATCCTGCCTCGCAGGTAGAAAGTGCAACTGTTGGTTGTCTTCTACTCTTCCATGAAATGAGAGAGCTTCTCTCACTTAGACTGGCACTACGTCTGATGCCCAGTCAGCATCACTGTGGACTATTAGGCCTAGTTCACCTGTATCATTCTTTTTAAAACATAAGCCACGGTCTGTTGTACCCTTAAGATACCTGAACACATGTTTTACAGTGTTCCAATGCTCTTCACTTGGTTCAGAAAGATGCTGGGAAAGTTTACTGACTACAAAACTTAAATCTGGTCTAGTGCATGTATGAACAGGCTACTCTAAGGCAAGCCAATAGAATAGTCTCGAAAACAAGAGATCTAATGTTGATTAAACTTGAAAATAGTCTGTCTCGTCTCTCCCTCCATCCCAACAGGGGGGTAGAGTGACTAGCCTGTGTAGGTGTGACATTGGATTGGCAACCCCCACACACACCATTGAAATGCTAATTGTTGGGGGACCCTGATGTAAACAAGACGAAAGTATTTCTCAGGTCTGCACCCCCTTAACAATTGTATGTATTGAGCTGGACTGTACTGTACCCATTCTGCAATCTGTTAAAATTTGATTTTACATTTACATTTAGTCATCTACCTATTGAAGCGTTGAGAGAAAAAGACAGCCAAGATTGTACTTTAAACTAAATTACTTGTATTTGCCTGTATTCTAAATTACATGCAATGCAAAGTAGAACTGTAATATGTACTTTCTCAGTCAGTGCTAAATGCAGTCCTCTTATGCAGCATCACTTTTCACATCAAAACAAAAGTAGAACTGTAATGTGGACTGTATCACAGGTCAATCACAAATGTCTCTCTAATCCTTGAAAACAATGCTGTTTACATAGCATTTAACATAGCATTAGTTGGGTTTTTTTATTATCCTTTGGCGGAATTATAGGTCAACGTGTAACTTTAATATTTCCGTTGGTGTACTATACTACTGCCGTCCGTCACTGGACCATGCGTGTCCCGACACCGACGCCTGCTGCGCCTGCTGTGTGCTGTGAGTGTCAGTGTTGCTACAGTACAGTCACAGTCGTCAGTCAGTCACACTTATTTAACATGATCAAATAATTATTATAATATTTTTTACTTCACTTTGAAATATTATAGTGAAATATTTTGCAATGTTGTCGCATTTATCTTGTTGAAATCCTCCAACAGGCTCTTTTTTGTAAGTTGACTGGTTTGCACACCAATAATACAGTGCAATAATAGAATAGTAGAATAGTACAATTATGCAATAGAATGGCCAGAGTAAAATAGTGCTACAGTACAATCAACAGCGGGGTGTATTAGAAGGCTATGGTGAAGAGGTAAGTTTTTAGCTTATTTCTGAAAATATTAAGAGATCTAGCTTCCCTAATGTCCATAGTGTGTTCCATAACTTTGGTGCATAGTTAGCAAAGGCTGCATCACTGATTTTCTTTAGACTGTGACTCGGAACCTTCAATAGTAGATGATCGCAATGTTTATACTTTGTATATAAGGAGGAGGACCTTGAAATCAATTCTAAATGTTACCGATGATTACTGATGTAAACAGGGGGATCCTGATGTAAACAAGACGAAAGTCTTTCTCTGGTTTGCATCCCCTTAACAATTGTATGTATAATTGTATGTAATTGTATGTATAACATCTGCCAAATTTTTTTATAGTTTTTGATTCGCAGCGGGATCCGGAAGCGCCACTGAACCGTGAACCGTGAGTCGAATCAGTGAATCGGTTCATTGCCGTGACCGTGTATCGAATCGCTCACTCACTGAAATGATCCGTTGGGCACATCACTGACTGTTGCCTTTGACACACCTCTGATGTGGGAGATGAGGTCAAAGGACATGTCGTGACGCAGTTTGACAAGGGTGATAAATAGCTGATCTATGGGTGAGATTATGGTGCTCCTTGTCTTCTCTGTGTGCAAGAAAGAAAACAAGTGCTGAAGCACTGGCCAGGTAACACCTGTCATCATCTTGCATTTGGTGTTGTTGCTGTCCACAGATGAAGCGGTCAAGGAGCTTGACTCGACCTTGGTTCTCTGTTGGTCACCATCCTCCTTGGCTGCATCACTCTCCTTTTTTCACGCCGCTCATGGCGACTGATGTTTGTTGACGTAGATGGTGTAGACTGTGATGTTGAAGGGAATACAGATGGTATGTAGTCTGGGTGTGTTTGGTCATTGACCTTTGCTCCTGAATGAATGAATGAAAACGTTATTAACAGATTGCAGAATGGGTACAATACAGTACGGCTCAATACACACAATTGTTAAGGGGATGCAGACCAGAGAAATACTTTTGTCTTGTTTACATCAGGGTCCCCCATGCGAGTTCTCTCTCTCTCTCTTGGATCAAATAACAAACTCAGCAAGGCCAACGGCTTCTCTGTTACAGTGGGTGACAATATTGTCACAAGGAAAGATGAAATTACCTACCTGGGTTCCATCCTAGAGGCAAATCTTTCCTGTGACAAAATGGCAACCAATGTAATACAAAAAAGTCAACCAACGAACAAGATTCTTGTACCGGATCTCCTCTCTGGTAAACAAGAATACCCTGAAGACTCTGGCAGGAGCACTCATTCAAGGGTACTACGACTATGCTTGCACCTCATGGTACCAAAGCACCTCAAAAGCGCTAAAAACTAAATTACAAACATCACAAAACAAACTGGTCAGACTACTGCTTGACCTTACTCCTAGAACCCACCCCTGCCCACTTTGACTACCTAGGATGGCTTAGAGTAGACGACAGAGTACAGCAACTTGCAATGGGCCTGGTCTACAAGATACTGTACACTACACCACTAAGATACCCATGTACATAGGCCTGCCACGATAACACATTTTGCTGGGCGATTAATTGCCCCCGAAAATATCGCGATAAGCGATATTATTGCGACCGGTTAGAGAATTTTTTTTTTGGAGAAATTTATTTCCCAAAACTTTTATTTTGAAGCCCACCGCTCCGTCTTTTCCGGTGTTTAAGACTTTTATTTTGAAGCCCACCGACCGGACCGGAAGTATTGTTGTGATTATCAGGTACTTTTTGGGTACCAGAAAAGTCACGTGAAACACTGCAGACCACTGAATAGAGACGCGTCTCTAGGATTTCATAATCATTATGTTTGCAGCAGGCTAAAGTGCAATAAACAAAGGATACAGTCACTGTGTATTCTGCCTCATTTATTGATTAAACAAAACCGACATCAACACAATTTGCCACCGAGCGGAGAGTTTAGTCTCGCAAAAAGATCGCTGACTTGTTAAGGCTTGTTGTTAGGTTAGGTGCTAATGTTGTGCTAGCGTTTTAGCATGGCTATCGTACATAGCGTGATCAATATAACTCGCTATTGATTGTTTGTATGAGTAACGTTAATGCTAGTAGAATAGACACAACGTGAGGTAATCACCATCCATTTTAAACCGGTTATTACCTAATGCTAACGTTAGCAAATAGGCGCGACTGGTAACGTTACAGCTTGTTAGCCTAATGCTCGTTAACGTTAGCATAGACAGCCTAGCTAACGTTAACGCTTGTAGAATAGACACAATGAGAGGTAACGTTAGCGTTAGCAGAATAGACACAACGAGGGTCTCGTTAATGTTGTTATTGATTGATTGATTGAAAACTGTGTTTACTCTGTTTGTATGAGTAACGTTAATGCTAGTAGAATAGACACAATGAGGGGTAACGTTAGCCCCACGGAGCTCCTGTGCTGTGCTCTGTAGTAAAGCCAGCGGCCCGCCTCCCAACACCGACAGTGACTGACAAGGGGCACTGGGTCCGCCTCATTAAAACAAACGCGCAAATAGCAATTAATCGCGCCCGTCAAAATAATTGCATTCATTTTAATTATCGCGGCAATTAATCGATTTATTGCTTATCGCGGCAGGCCTACATGTACATGTCGAAATACTTCCCAAAGGTCAGTGAATACCACGACCACAACACCAGAGGGAGTTCCACAAATCATGTTCAACCCAGATTTGGCTCAAACAAGGGACTAAACACGTTTCGCAATTATTAAAATGATAATACTTTTATTAATATTAATTAGGCTACTGCTGGCCATTCATCAAGCGAGACATTGCTGATTGTTTATGTATTTTATAAGACAAGACTACAGCAGCCGTGTATCTTGGATGTAATGATTGATTGATTGATTGATTGATTGAAAGAAAATTAACAGATTGCAGAATGGGTACAATACAGTACAGCTCAATAAACACAATTGTTAAAGGGATGCAGACCAGAGAAAGACTTTCGTCTTGTTTACATCAGGGTCCCCCATTTTCAATTTATCATAACATGACATACATGACATACAGATACAGTACTGCTACATCTATACATTTATGATATACCAGATTTACAAATACAGTACTGTTTGTGATACAAAAAGAGTCTAAAAAAGAGAGTATATGATAACGTTAGCACACTGTCGATGGCTCATTGATTTAACTGTAGCTACTGTAGCAAGCCAAGTTACTATGGGGGACCCTGATGTAAACAAGACGAAAGTCTTTCTCTGGTCTGCATACCCTTAACAATTGTGTATATTGAGCTGTACTGTATTGTACCCATTCTGCAATCTGTTAAATAAAGTTTTCATTCATTCGTTCATTCACTTACCGATCTTTGTGCACCTTCTTAGTTCAAGTGTCGAACGAAGTTGGACGTTGCATGATTGCATCTCCATCTGTGATCCTCGAACCGCACGTTTTGCATACTGCGATTCGTTTTTTGTTTATCACCGCATAGTTTTTATAACGAAACGCAACAATCCTGGGTAGCATTTTACATTTCGCCGTTCTGAATGAGTGAACTCAGCTGTAACATTACTTCCTGACTGTGCATCGCTCGTGCTATCGCGCAACGTGATTGGTTGTTTCAAAGTGCCCTACTGTAAAATATGCCCTACTTTGTTTACTTGTTTATTGCACAATGTCGCTCTATTGGTTGGATTCTTATTATATATTATTACTATTGTATTATGCACATCGTTGCGGGCAATTTCATTTTATAAATAAAAAAAAAATATATATATTAGACACGCTGGGATCCAAACCCCAGGCGTCGGCTTGAAAGGAATGGGCATAAACCACTAGACCACGGTACTAGACAAAAAATATCCATTATATATCCCTTATAAGCAATCTACACAAAATATACACATTGACTGCTCCATTCGACAGGTTTTAACTGGTTAATTATTTTATTCAGCAACATTGCTTTAGACATATGGTATGGTATTTATTTTAGACAACAAAACATATACAGATCGTTATACAGTATACTGTGTAGGACGTTGTAGCGTCCGTCTAATGACTTTGCGCCTCCTGGCGGCATAAAATAGAACAGCAGCCTGGGTTCCTAATTCATTTCAACGACGTGATATCATCGTGCGCGCGTCGCGGCAAAGCTCCCATGAATACTAAAAGCTTCATCTGTATATTGACAACGCTTGACAACAGCAGTTTAAACATAACTTCATATTTATTAGTTATTCGTTTCTGTATATCATTCAATTTCCATCTCCGTGTGTCTCCATCTCTTCCTGTTTACATTCGAGTGTGACGTCATCACCTACGGCAGCTTAGACGATCAAAATGTGAACCTAGAACAAACCCCGAGGGGGGGGGGGGGGGGCTGGCTCTCTTGTTCATTCTCGCCCCCTCTCTCGCTCTCTCTCGCTCTCTCTCTACATTCAATGATTTAATACATTCAATGATTTAAAGTAGCCAAACGTTACAGACAGTATTTACTAACTGGATGGTGGATGATATAAACATTTAATTTCATTATCTGAAATATTCTAAAATCATTAAGTCTGCTATAAGCCATTATACCTTTGTGTGTGATTATTATTTTCTCACAGTAGGTTGTGTGTATATATATATATATATATATATATATATATATGTGTGTGTGTGTTTGGCTAAAGTGGATATAAAACACATAGTTGGGTCAAGAACCAACATTCTGTGACCATTCTCTGGCTAAGATGTTTTGATGATTGATTTGACTTCTATGGACCTTTTATAAAATATTTAGCCCCCGTGTCCCTCCGAAAAATCCCGGCATTTTTTTTTGTCAGATGGCCAAATCGAAAATATCTGCTGACGCCATCTTGAAAAATTTACTTTTGATCCAGAGCACCTAGAATCATGTATGAATACACTTTTTTGTGTAAGTCAACCATGCCGATTCCAATTCTGACATTAGTTTGACTCTATGACATCAATTTAACCCAGAAATCCAAGATGGCCACCATCCAGTAGAGCAAAAATGTAGAAAGAGACAGCAGAGCGAAAATGTTACTTTTGAATGGGAAAGTAAGATTTGGTGTTTGGGCAGGGCTTCAGACTAACAACTTTCCCAATAGCTAGCTAGCTAGCAACAACAACTAGTTAGCTAATATAGTCATTGTAGCCGTGTTTGGGGTTTGTTAACCCTTGTGTTGTGTTCGAAAGCTGTTTCTTTCAGGAGTTATTTTGATGATGTTCTGAGCTTGTGCTCAGCCTTCTGTTTCAAAAGGTATCTTGGACCACGCCATCTCGCCATTCCTTGACATGAAGAACTCCTGTTGACCTCGCTCATCCAGGCCTTCTTCTTCAATAGACTGCGAGTGTGTGTTTGTGTGTGTGTGCGCATACGTGCGTGTGCACATGTGTGTGTGCGTACGTGCGTGCATGCGTGCACTATCCCTTCATACAATGGGTTTCACGCTGGCTTGAATATGGAGCAGAGGAAGAGCAAGGCTTATTTTCATACATCTTACAATAAACCGCCCAACAAGTCAGTTGTGAATGACATCATGGAGAAGCTGTCTACCATCATCGCAACTAAGCACATGCCCTTCGCCTTCTTAGTGGGAGATCATCCTGTGTACGTCCTCATCACTCTGCTCAATGCCGAGAACCCAAACAAGTACCATGACATTGTACCCTTTCTTGGTCCCTTCCATACACAGTGTGTGATGATGAGCGCTATCTACAAGCACTACAAGGGGAGTGAGCTAGGAGATGTACTTGTGGCAGGAGGAGTTATTGCAGAGGGCTCCGTCGACGTGCACTGAAAGGCAAGCATTACAAGAGGTGGCTGCGTTGCTTGAGGCTCATCTATGAGGCACTCATGAGTCAGCTGGTAAAGGGGAGGCTCATGCCCAACCTGGCTGATGAGACAAGGGAGAACCTTGAGATTCTGAGAGATATGAGTCTCTCCCATGAACCCCGTGCAGCTGCACATGCGGCAATGGAGGATGATACTGACCTCGAGAGCCTCATCACCAATTTATTCACCCAGGTGGAGGCCAGTGACATGGCGGACTACTGGAGGGACTTCCTGTCTATGACGGATGCACTCATGCAGAATGTGCATGCAGTACATATCTGCAACTTGGATGAGTATGTCAGCTCTCTGCGTGCCATGCTGCCATGGATGGTAGTGTACGACAACAATAGGTATGGAAGGTGGCTGCCTGACTTCTGGGCAATGCTGACAGCTCTCCCTGCTGATCAGGTCGCCTTCCTTCGTACTGACTTCACTCAGTCCATCACAGGCAACCCCTACTCCAACATGGCCTGGGACATGTGGATCGAGTGTACAATGAACAAGGGCAGCAAAATGAAGTCTGGCTGGCTCTCCATCCTCCAGAATGAGAAGCAGCTGCTGGTGCACTCCAGAAATGTGAACAATTTGGCCAAGATCCGGGTGGCTCACAATGCCCTGGCCACACACAAAAAAGCCAAGAGGAAGCACATAGAATGTGGTCCGAAAAGGATGAGAGAAGATGAGCAGCGAGTGCAGGACCTGGTCGCATGCATGCATGAGTTTGATTCCTTCCCATTTGATCCAGCCTCACCCACCCTCCGCACCCTACAGTCAGCCATGCCTGCCTCTGATGAACTCAACGCGGACTTCAACTCAGCCTATGCTGTGGGAGAGGAGAAGTTGACCAGCTTCTTGCAAGACCGAGTGTTCAGTAAGAAAACCTCCCTCCATGCACCTGTCCCTCTGAGCAAACGCTTGACATTTGCCAAGCAGCCCTGCATGGAGAAGCCCGGGGAGGAACTCAAAGCAAGAGCTGCTGAGATGGAGCGGAGTGCTCTCAAGGCAGTGATCGACCTGGTTGAGGTCAGTCAACTTGTGAATCTCTCAGAGTTGCTGGAACATCGTGTTGTCGAGGAATGTGTGGCCTTATTCAACTCCAATGGCACATATAGGAAGACACAGAAGAGCAAGCTCATTCAGAAGCTCTCTCTCCAATCTGTAGATCTGCAAGAACCCTACACCGCTCTTGTCGACATGGGCATGATCTGGAGGATGGCAACCCCATCAGCAGACACAAGATGGCACCCCATACAAGTGGTTGGACTATGTCCACAAGGTATCATCCATCATCCTTGGCCGCCATGGTGATGCTGACCGTATTTTCTGTGTAAATGACCCGTACGACACAGCATACTCAACTAAAGATGATGAGCGAGATCTGCGGGTACAAGGTAAGGTACATGTACATGAAGCTGGGCGACCCCTTCCCCTCTGCCAGAGAGTTCAAAACACTGCTGTGTAGCGTCAGAAAGAGGGGGCGGCTACAAAAAGTAATATGCAGCTATCTGACTGACCTTGTTGCACAGGGTGTAGATACAGAGATCGTCTACTCTGTTGGCTCCCACTGCACCAACTTGTCAACCCAGCAACCAATGCAGAACTACAGCTTTGACCAGTCTGAGGCTGACACCATCCTCTTCTCTGCTTACACAGTTCTACGTGAGTCAGGCTACAGTGGCCCTGTGGTCATTGATGCAGCCGACACCGATGCCTATGTCATGGCAGCGGTCATCTCTCAACAGCTGCCCGGTATGCTCTGCATCAAGAGAAAGCAGAACACGGTCTTTTTGTATTGTATTGTGCAGCTACACTGCATTACAGGCTGTGATGCCAATTCAGGCTTCTATGACAAGGGTAAGTCGTCGGTGTATGACAAGGTGGCAAAGAGCCCTATGGCACGACGGCTGCTCTCGCGGTGTGGAGATAGCCTTGACCTTGAGGAGGAGGTGCTAGAGGAGCTGTTCGAGTTCACACGACATGTTATTTATGGCGACAAGAAGAGTAGCACCATGGCTGAGGCCCGTGCCACAAAGTGGAAGAGAATGAAGAACAAATCATTCATCCATCTCCCTCCAGATGCAGATAGCCTACGCCAACACTGCCTCCGTGCCAACTACTTGGCATATCTAGTGCGCCACCCCTCCCTGAAGCGACACCCTTCGCCACTCGGACATGGCTGGGAGCTGGTGGGTGGTCGCTGTCGCCCTGTCCGCCACACACGACCTGCTCTCCCATCACATCTACCTGCACCAGGGCCAGCTGAAGAAAGTGAGGAAGAGGAGAGTGAGGAGGATGATGATGAGAAGGGAGATGATGATGTATGGAGGAGGAGGGGTGATTCATTGGAATCTGATGATTCAGAATCTAGTGAGGCAGAATGCTCTGATTCGGACTGATCATGACATGTTTAAAGTGGTTTCATTGTTGGGGCGCTCCAGTAGCACACCACATAGCGTGCTGAGTCGCGAAGCGGTCGTCCCGGGTTCGTTTCCGAGTCCCGGCGACCATTTGCTGCATGTCTTCCCTACCTCTCCTCCCGTTCTCCCTCTCTCCCTCTATCTGTCCTGCGTGGCCAGAAAAAGCTGAAAATGCTATAAAGTTAAAAAATAATTAAGTAAAAAAAAGAAGAAAAAAAAAGTAGTTAATCTGTTCAAGTTACAGCTATTTAAGAGAGCGTATTTTGAAGTATAATTAGTTATCTTATCATACTGTACATTCATCAATTATTTTGCTGAGATCCTTATGAAGGTAGTTTGTTTAAAGTACAGCAGTACCATGGTAAAATTGGTTTTGACATTAAAAGTTACATTTTCGCTCTACTATATGGTGGCCATCTTGGATTTCTGGGACAAATTGATGTCATAGAGTCAAACTGATGTCAGAATTGGAATCGTCATGGTTGACTTACACAAAAAAGTTTATTCATACATGATTCTAGGTGCTCTGGATCAAAAGAAAAATTTTCAAGATGGCGTCAGCAGGTATTTTGGATTTGGCCATCTGACAAAAAATGCCGGGATTTTTCGGAGGGACACGGGGGCTAAATATTTTTAAAAAGGTCCATAGAAGTCAAATCAATCATCAAAACATCTTAGCCAGAGAATGGTCACAGAATGTTGGTTCTTGACCCAACTAACAGTACTGTGTAAAAGTCATAGGCACCCAAGAGTTTTTATATAAATTGTCTTAGATGTAAATAATCTTTTTTATTAGTGTGTCAGTAGACTACTCTTAGTACATTTTCATTAAATTATTTTTTAAAGCATCTTCATGGTTTAATAATGCGAACATATGTTGCAGGGACTTATTATAATCATCATATTGGCGTGACTGTATGTATCAAAGGGTTAAATCAAGCATTTTTAAGTGATTTAGAGGAAATGTCAAAATATCGCGATATATATAGTGTATCGCGATATGGCCAAAAAATATTGCGATATCATTTAGAGGCCATATCGCCCAGCCCTAGTATGATGGTGACTTAACACTGCACCAGAAATGAAGGGCAGGTTCCCCTGAATCATAAAAGGTATAAGACTTGATACTGACTCAAAGAATAAGCTCTGAAATGGCAAAAATACAACACTATGTCCAGGCAAACCTTTGTCTATGTAGGCTTAGACTTAGAGGGTTAATCACCCAGCCCTGATGTTCACAGTCGTACTGTAGCTGTGGCCACTTCTCCGTATCCTGCCACCATGCAGTGACTTCAATTCACTTAAAAAAAAATGGTAACATGACACAGTTTCTGGGATGGCACAAGATAGATTTCCTTTCACGTTTACATTCACTTTGTGTATTTCTTAAAGGGGAACTCCAACATTTTGGGAAATTAGCTTATTTAACATCTTCCCTGGAGTTAGACAAGAAGATACATACCTTTTTTGTCTCTGTGCGTGCATTTTAGCTTTGGGAATAGACGCTCCGTTAGCATAGCTTAGCTTCATCACTGGAAGTGAGGCAGGACAGTAGCCTTACAGTGCCTTACAGTGTATTGCAAGGTCTGACATTGACCAAACTTGATATGCATGACATTGGTGGGCTCTAGGTCAACTCCTGAAAAGGGGGTCAATGTCAGACTTTGCAATCAAAAGTTAGGGGGCTAATAACCCTTGCCATAATTTCAGTGCGCCCCCTAACTTCTGACATTGACCCCCTTTTCAGGAGTTGACCTAGAGCCCACCAAGGTCATGCATATCAAATTTGGTCAATGTCAGACCTTGCAATACACTGTAAGGCACTGTAAGGCTACTGTCCTGCCTCACTTCCAGTGATGAAGCTAAGCTATGCTAACGGAGCGTCTATTCACAAAGCTAAAATGCACGCACAGAGACAAAAAAGGTATGTATCTTCTTGTCTAACTCCAGGGAAGATGTTAAATAAGCTAATTTCCCAAAATGTTGGAGTTCCCCTTTAAGCATAAAGGAGTTAACTCTACGCATCACTATATTCAAAGTCAACCCGTGAACATTAAGTTCAGTTCAGTTCTTCAGTTGTTCAATATGCATCAAGAGCCGAAACACTTGACAGGCTTATGAAGAACGGCAGAGGCCGAACACCACTCCTATACTCCTAGCAAACCTCCATCCATGCAGGCCTGTGTCTGACAGACTGTGTGGTGAGCATAATGTGAGCACTCAGTGTGAAGAGCAGTCGAATTAGTTTCGAGAGATGGCTCCCTGACGGCAAGCGGTGCAACGTGGGAGGGGATAATGTGCAGTAACGGCCTCGCCATGGAACCAACACTCGATGGAAATAGCAGCAGCTTTTTGAAAGCACAAGGAGTGGGTTTTCCCTGCGGGGTTTTGACATTTAAAAGCCCCACGTCTCTGCCTCGGGGACCAGTCGAGCACAAACACGGACAGCACAGAGGCAAATGGAGGCAAATGCTGAATATACCTGCTGAACCTAAATACTGACCCTGGCTGTGTGGAGTATTAGGCTCAGGGCCCTAATTTTTCAACGATGCGTACGCACAGATATGTGCGTAACCCGTGCGTATGATCATTTCTAAGCAAAGTGTGTGACTTATCAATTTGAACGTATGCTTACTTTGTGCGTATATTTACGCACAGCTCAGGCCATGCGTACCTGGCGCCCGGTGGTAGAATATGGATACTGCAGACGGACGGCATATGCTCTCATCAGTTTCAGTTTCAGTTTCATTAGTTTGACTGACGTGTTCTGTATGACCCCCGTAATTCATTATAGTTACAAAACCCTTGCAATAAATGTGTCTTAAATTAATGAAAAGCATACATGCTCTGGATACAGGTAGCATATATCGTGTGGGTGATATGACTTGTATTCTGCCTGCAGCTTCGAAATTCCACTTATTTAGTTTTGTGTCAAAGCCTTTTAAATATAAATCAAAACGTTCCCGTATTTCTGCAATCTACGCGCAAAATAATAACGAGTTGAGTTCTAACAAAGAACGTATTACATGCTGGGTAGGCTGATAGAGTAAACTGTAAATGAAATAGCCTATAACATTATAAAGGATAGGCTATGATAGCAGGGTCTTCCCAACCTTTATTCCCAAGGAGCCCCACGATTCCTGGGAGACATATAGGAATATGATATCATGTATTATATACAGTGATGCCACAGATTACTTGTAAAAGTAATCTGATTACTGATTACTGATTACTCCTTTAAAAAGTAATCTAAGTTACTTTACTGATTACTTGATTATCAGAGTAACTTAGTTACTTTGAAAGTAACTAGGTTACGAAGTCGTCGTCGTTCCCCCAACAGTTTTTTTTAAACGCTTTATTGAAAGTGCATAAATTGTTTTTAACTTGTTTCTCTGCACATAACGTAAATTGTTAAACTAGTGCTTCAGCTTCTGTACCATCAAGTATGGTAAAGCAACAGTCTATGATGCTCACAGCATTAGAGCAGCCAGCCAGTGGTTTTACAAAACCAGTGTATCACATCTAACAAATGCAGGCTGAACTATTCAATTATATCAACTGTAACTATTAAATTGTTTTTATAAATGTCTCTCTATAAACATACAATCAGTCTCTCTTTAACATGTAAATTAACTGTAAATCTGGCAAATAAGAGATTTTGCTCTGCCACCATCAAATATACATTAATCAAAAGGGAAAGAAACAATCTCTCTCTTTTGCTGTTGGACATCCGAGTCCTCCTGTACCTAGTCGAAGCGTCGGCTAGTGTTGTGATTCCAGATCATGCTTTCAATGCAATTGGATGTGCTGTTTTTAGCGGTAGACAGTATTTTGTTTCCTCCGCATATGAACGTGAAGTAGTGATTGAGGCTACGTTTAGACGAGCGTTTTGGGATGGAAGTCTGAACAGAAACCGCAATCACTTTTAATTTTGCGTTTAGACAACCGTTTTGGGGTGGAATTCTAACGACGGAGCCCTGCTGTCACACGATTGGCGCATATGTCACATGACGTGCTGTGAAGACCCGCCCTACTCTGCCTCTGATTCGCAGACTGTGGATGGGGAATGTGATTGTACCAAAGCAGAGTCACTCACAGACAGAGGGACCAGTCACGCCGCGGGACACATTCTTGTGTAACCCTTTCACTGCCACACGACGTCACTCCCATAAGAAAAACAGCTCAAAATGTATTTTTGACTGTCGAAAACGAAATAAAATACTGCATTCCGCCTGCATTATGAATTTATGATGAGATAGTAACGAAATAGTAACGCACAGCCACTTGGACAAGTAACTGCAATCAGATTACTGGCTTTTAAAGATTAACGCGTTAGATTACTATTTTCGGGGAAAAGTAATCAGATTACAATGTTACTGGCATCACTGATTATATATGCGCAAGTTACTGTTGCATAATGTAGGCTATGGCTGCTATTATATGTAATTCATATAGGCTACCTAATACCGACAACAAAATAGATTGTATGCCTCTACAAATCATATTATACCCGGTAGCCAATCGAACAAAACTAATAAAGGCATTCATATTCCAGCATGGTTATAATGACACACCAATGCCAAACAGTGGTTAACACATTCCCTGCCACGCTATTTGAGCATCTTATACCATTGCCATTCCATACCATTCCATTCCATTCTTATACCATGCCATGCCAGCACTGTAAGTCTATGGAGATGTTCACCTTCTTTGCAGGGCTATAACTTTTTAAATTGTATTGCTAAATTGACATTACTATGGCCCATTCAACATCGATTATATATTCAAACATTCATACAAAAATACCGTCTAGAATATAAATATGTTTTTATCGTTTTCTGCAGTAATTCCTAGAACGTGAGATATAGGCATGAACGCATACATAGATTATCAAATGCCGTTTGTTGCCGATCCACGCTATATTAAAAATTTCAACTGTACATGATCCTAAACGTTATGACTGATCATGCGCGGATGAACGGAGGGAGGGGGGGGGGGATGGGTCGTTTATAATTCCGTGATCGTCGTTAAATGCTTTATGTAGTATGGGTGATATATTGATCAGAGCAGTTTGCATGGATAATAATAAACAAACAGGCTGAAAGTAACGTCAGCGTCCTCTTACCGTTGGCCGGTGAGACTGGAGCAAAAAGATCCCACTTATTTGACGGCGATCGCCTAAATCCATTTCCGGTTTGTATAATCATAATACACGGCCAAATCGTATCGATTATTGCGTTATGGCAGCAATCGCTACACACGAACGTGTGTCTACAGTCCCGCAACAATATGCAAGTGGCCGAACGCATTTCAGAGACGCACCGAGATCGACTCGGCCATTTCCGGTTTGGCAACTCGCCGATCATCCACCAGGGGGCAGTATTGAGATCGACTCGGCCATTTCCGGTTTGGCAACTCGCCGATCATCCACCAGGGGGCAGTATTGAAGCGTTGCAGAGTTGTGCCGGCTCACACTGCATCAGACCAGGCTCCGTGAGGGAAATATGAATAACATGGCGAAAAAATGAAATATGATCTCAATAACGTCGTACGCCGTGGATTGGCAGAATTAGCATGAACTTGAAACACGTCGTACAACGTGAATGGCGCAGGATGTGTTAACGGTCTTTATTAGTATTTTGAGCTGTCCAGGCAGCAATGGTCTTAGGGAGTCGTTGATATCTGACATCACCGTGTACAAGTCTGCCAGCCTTTTATTTATCCCATAACACAGGTTGTGTCTTCTTGGTTCGGCAGCGCCTCAGTGAACAATCTCCCGTGAAGTTTCTCACAGTTCCGCTCGGGTCAGTCCATTATTTCACATCCCATGGGGGGTGTTTCATGACCATATATGGATAATCATGCACGAGCATTGACGGTAGAACAAAGAGGTATTTATCAACACGGAGGAGCGTAGGACCCGTGTACGCACGGTTGATAAATCCCGATATTTCTGTGCATACACACATTCTAAATTCTGAGCTTAAGTACGAAAATAGAACACTTTCTAAGAATTGTTGATAAATGAGGGCCCTGGTTTCAACACTGGCATGTTCTGTATGAACCGTAATTCATTATAGTTCATTGTAAAATAGCAACAGTAGTGTAATTATGGTCAAAACCCTATAAATAGCATTTGGAATAATAGGTCTTTATCTCCGAATGAATGCAGCATGGTTTATATAGCGTTATCGGAATATACAGGGTATAAACTGACTGACTGCGCTCAGCGTAGCTCAACTCGTTATTATTTTGTGCACAGAACGCAGAAACACAGGAACGTTTTGATAATATTTAAAAGGCTTTACGTTAAACGAAACAAGTGGAATTTCGAAGCTGTTAGCAAAATACAAGTCATATGAACACCCACGATATAGTGTTCTTCCCCCTTCCTACTGTATAAGAAAGAATAAAAAAGGCATTGCAATGAGAACAAAGGGTGTAGGCCTATGTGTATTACAAAACCCTTGCAATAATGTGTCTTAAATTAATGAAAAGCATACATGCTCTGGACACAGAGCATATATTGTGTGCGTGATATGACTTGTATTATGCTTACAGAATTCCACGTATTTAGTTTTACAATGTCAAAGCCTTTTAATATAAATCAAAACGTTCCCGTATTTCTGCAATCTATGCGCAAAATAATAAGGAGTTGAGGTAGATACACACTCAGAACGTATTACATGCTGGTATGCTGATAGAGTAAACTATTATATGAATATGATATGATATAAGGTATACACTGGTCCGTCCGCGTCTCCACGAGGATAGCGACGAGGAGTTGGATAGCCATTAAATGCCATTTGAGAATATAGGCTATTAATGCAATGAAAACATATTGTTTTCATAAGCGTAAAGATACAACAGCTAGATTAATGATCAAGTTAGTTTACTGTGCAGGGTTTGCAGGGCTGTGCATTGTGCTATTATATATGCGCAAGTTACTGTTGCATAATGTGGGCTATGGCTGCTATTATATGTAATTCATATAGGCTACCTAATAGTATATGATTTTTAGAGGCATCTATTTTGCTGTCGGTATTAGGCTAATACCGACAACAACAGGGGGGGAGACAAACGTCTTTCTCTGGTCTGCATCCCCTTAACAATTGTGTGTATTGAGCCATACTGTATTGTACCCATTCTGCAATCTGTTAAATAAAGTTTTCATTCATTCAAAATAGATGCCTCTAAAAATCATATTATAGCCAATGTGGGATAAAATCTATTATTTTATGTCCCTAGATACATGTATTTTATGTCTTCCTATTCTGTGGCCAAACTGAGGTGTCACAATCTATTTGTTACCGGAAGGGTCAGTACAGCTGTTAGTAAAAAGCCACACAGCCCCAAGAACTGATGAGGTGACGGTTTTGGCTGACCACTGACAGGGAGCATTGTCAGGATCTAGAATAATGTATAATACCTATGAATCAATCCATTTATCAATTGTAAAAACCATAAGATATCTACAAATGTGTGTACCATTCAAATGTGTTATTATGATATGGTATTAAAACAGGCCTATGTGTCACCATGACCCCAGCTGTCTGAAACTACCAGGAGACAGATGTAATTCTAGACCCTTGTCATTTCAACTGTTTACCTTATTTAGACATTGTTTAAAGGCCTGAACCTTTCTTCATGCTAATTTGGAAGAAAGCCACCTCATTCGCTCAGAAAACCAACCAGCTGACTATAAAAATGACAATGTGATTCGGACCAGGGAGACTTCTGCTTGGCCTTCACCAAAGCTAAGTTGGAACTCTCCACTCTCAGCTGTTTGTGTAAATACTCTGTAATATTGAATATTCACTCTGTAATAAATATTTGATTGCTAACACCCTCTCCTCATCTTTCAAGGTCAATAAAAGAATATGCCTTATCAGATGGTGACCCTGACGTGATTGACCTTGACGTTAAGGACGGACGAAAGGCAACTGGCAAACACTCGTAGAAACGGATCCATATAAAAACGGTGAGCCAGAGCCTGTTTAAACTCAAAATCTGCATAGATTAACTATTAATTAACTGTCCGTGGGGTGATTTCTATAATTGGCTTAAGCAAAATGGACATATCAGCAAAGGAGTGAATAGACAATATTACAACCCCGGGTTTTCTTATTTTCTATTTTTAAGTCCTGTCGAAGGCCTGCAGCAGTACAATTAAGAAATCTCTCCAGAGGTCTATTGGAAAAGACCATAGTGTAAACAAAAGACCTTAGGGCCTGGCTGTAATACAGGGACTTGAATCCTGCCAGAGTTATTAGTAGACAAAAAAATAGGAGTGCTGTTCTGGAATGCGTTGGAATTACGAGCAGATTACGAGCGAGCGATTGATCTGCCTCGCTTAGTCCTGTATTAGTCTCTAAATTGCGTCAGCCAACAATCCTAGTCTGCAAAATAAGCTTAGTTCGATTAAAAAGGTTAGTGATAATCTTGATAATCTTAACTGCATGACGTGTAAACCGAGAGTAATTGGGTAGGTATTATTATATGTTCTGATGGTGTGAGCAATGGCTCAGAAGCAGTGGTTTTTAAACCTAACAGTGTCTATGCCTTGAAAACTCATGGAGTTCTCAAGATCAGGTTACATTGCAGTGATTAGGGAAGGGTGGGTTAAAAGACAAATCTCAACAAGAAAGACTGGATGAAATAGACATTCTTGATGTATTTGATTCTATCAAATATTAGAGAAGAAGTCAAAAGCATTCAGAGGTGTCAAGATTTACACAGGGGAAAGGGGGGAATAGCATAGGCTTGACTGGCGAATTGGCATAAGTTGGCATAAATTGTTGTCTTTTCTAACAAGCAAGCACACACACACACACACACACACACACACACACACACACACACACACACACACACACACACACACAGGGCATTATTGCCCTTACTAGCCTATAGTGCAAACAGATTACATATAGGAACACACATCTATAGCATGACAGTGAGATTCATGAGTCTGGAATGCATGGTGAGTGTGAATAAATGTGGAAATTGTTTTTTGTCTGCCTGTGTTTGAATAGAAGATCCCGGGAACAATTTAGTCGTGAATAAATGTAAAAAAAGCTCCTTAGTTAATTGAATAGTCACTAATCATAATCAAGCCTTGTTTTATTAGTTATTTTGAGCATGGCTCAGTGCAGTAAGTCAGTGTATACACTGTAAGCAGGAAAAGCAGTTATTTGCGCCACAAGTAATACGATCTCATAACAGGGAGTATCAGATGTCAGTCAACTTAGCCAGGTGCGGAGGTCCAAAGGGACACCTCACACCTCTCACAGTCGGTGTAAACAATGTTAATATGGACTTCTGTTATGTGTGAGTCAATGATCACACCCGGGTTGTACCAAAACGTACATACATGTCCAAAACACTCGCTTGTTAAGAGTCCACACAACTGTTCGCTTGCGTATATACAACAACAACATAACTTCCGGTGCCCGTCGTAACTTTTCACGCTGTCACACTTTATTCTTCAAACGTACTTCCACTCTGACACAAGGCAGCCAAACCGGAGTTTAGCCTTGCTAAATTGAGCACACAGCAAGCTTCCGGTTTAACAAAGTAAAAGTCCCATAGATCATTACACCGTATAACTAAAACATTGGAAATCTAAGTTCCTTTATAAAATTATAATTAGGAAACTAAATTGGATCCTTTACAGTCTGTAAATAACATTGGTGCCATCACTCAAAACATTTATTTCCGTCGTTTTCCAATCGCCCCCCTCGCAACAGGAGGTGGTGGTGGGGGCTAGATCCATTATTGTTTTTTGGTTGTATTTGTGGACGTCAGGCGCAGCTGTCGTCAGGCCACAGCACCTCTAGCTAAAACAGACCAGAATAACACACTAACACTGCCTCTCGCAACTACAATTAAAAATGTATTTGGCCTTTTAAATGTTAAATAACCTCCTTTTCCGCGGCGCTACGATAAGCGATGTGTGGCTAAATCTTTCATTATCAAGAACTTCCTAGAAATCTGTGACAGATGCGCACCGAAATACTGCATGTGTGGATTTTAGAATGCCCTGAATGTAACCAGCGTGCAAGGGTGTGAAGTGAATGGTTCGGTCACGTGTGAGGAGCAAGTTGTGGTTTCTAAACAGGAGGACATCAGCTCTCCTAACCAAATGGATGAAACCTTATTATTATTTATATAACAAAATAATAGCTCTTTTCAGGTCATACTGGACAAAATAAAGAACTGAAATAATATGAATACCTTTTCTGTATTAGAATCCAGCTTTAGAATATATATTTGTGTCCAATGTAATATGAATGGTAAAATAGAGACCTCAAACTGTAGTCGTTTAAATTATTATATCATAAGCATCTTATGTCACCATAAATCAAGCCAAACCATATGTTTTAGGAATAAAATTGTTTAAAGTTATTTCAACACTGCAATCAAAATGTCAATTTGAATACATTTATGGTCCCACCATTAGATTGATTGATTGATTGATTGAAAACTTTATTAACAGATTGCAGAATGGGTACAGTACAGTACAGCTCAATACATACAATTGTTAAGGGGATGCAGACCAGAGAAAGACTTTCATCTTGTTTACATCAGGGTCCCCCAGATTAGATTAGATTATACTTTATTGTCATTATATATACATACAAAATTCTGACTCAAACTTAAGGTGCAGTAATAAAATCACACAAAATAGGACATTAGTCATGCTGTGCTGAATAAACTCAATAACCCTTAGTTAATTTAATAGACTTTTAAGGCTGTTTGTTTATCACTTATCACAATAAAATACATGTACTTTACGGTAAAATGCTTGCCCCGGAGAGAGTGCTTTTTACAGTATAGAAAACAGTGAATAGAAAAGGAATGCCGTAAATCCTCTAATAGTGGAGAGGACGGGCCTCTTTGATAAATACAGACAAAATAAATATAGGCCGGCTTCCAATACAAGGTTGCATGATCATGCCGTGATACAGAATGAGATAAACTCTTGGGAAATGCAGGTTAAGCACTGTCTCTCTCTACCGTTCCCACACTCTGACCACATTAACGGGTTTTCCCTACTCTCCAACTTCAGTGGGTGAATTACGTTAATCAATATCTAAATAATGTTAGTCTAAATAAATGAAATTAAGGCCTGCCTCTTATATAGGCCTCTAAAGGCCTGGTGCTCTTTGGAGCTGAGGACGGTAAATACAAGACCCGTCCAATATTAGAGAAGATACGGTATATTATACAATACAACATGCAATCTGAAGTATGACGTAAAATCTAAATACAGTGAGGTACAATGCAGACAATACAAAAGGTAAGGTGCAAATGAGGTATGAATATAGTACAAATCTCTTCAATAATAGATAAATAAAATGTAGTGTTAAAGTGCCTATAAAGTTAGTGTTAAGGTGAGCGTTTGTTTAAAAGATGGCCTGGGAAATTAATAGAAGTTTAAAGGACAAAAGATAGACGTGTAGAATAACTACTTCCCAAAAAATAATAGATTATCCAAACGTCAAGTTCCAATACACTATCCTCGGAGGGGTGTGGTCTGCGTGCACAAAGCGCCTGTGTGTCTCTCTAGCTCTGAGCAGACAAATATACGCAAGGCATTCTGGAACTTGTATTTCTACCAACTAATGTGACGATGGACGTAAATAATAGTATCTCTTGGCTTTAATGTAATGTAAATGTAAACAATAATCGATATTAACATATAAAATATAATTCATTAATCTGGCCTATTAAGTTACAACCAATAGAAGCACAACTTTGATGGGTGGATTGAGTGATTGAGTATTGACTGCTGACTGGATGAATGGGGTGTCTGATTGATAAATGGATGAGTGGGTGACAATTGAGTGACAGAAAGTAATTGAGTATATTTTTAGATCAACTGTGAGTAAGTAGTGCATTGCGGATAAGTGATTTACATCATAATTTATATATTGACGGCTTCCTGTTGTACTGATTAGATGCTGTCATTCTTTGCGTAGTTAAATCTCATTATGAAGTGTTCAACCCGGTTGACACGGAATGACAGCTTTGGGGGACTATTGATAAGGGATGTATGAATATGATGGACTACAATGGAAGTAGTCAGTTGTTGTCCTGCCTCTCTCTCGCTTGCCCTGCATGTTCAAACCATGTCAGGGATGGACGCGTTATGTTGTCAGACAGTACCGCTTTGGTTCAACATTTTCTTTCTACCAAAAAACGAATGTCCTTTCAAGGGAACAATTATCAAGACGGTTTGTCTGGACGAGTCCAAAAATTCATGACTACAGTGGAGCTAGGATTTTCTGGTGAAAAGATGGCCGCCGGCAACCAAATTCAAGTTAAAGGGGCGTGTTTAGCCTCTATTCTGGCCGGAAAAGATCCAAACTAACCTACCTGTACTGGTTCATCAAAAACTCTCCTACCCATACTGGCCCATCCTAACTTACTATACTGGTCCAATTGTTCATTAAAACAGGGTAAAAGAGGGGTTCTGATTAGGGGGTAAATACTGTAAGTCAACATTAGCATAGGTGTTTGGGTTTAAGGCTGGTTGACAACAGCAGCTGACCAGTGTCCAGGGACCTGGTCTCCTTTAGATTAGACCATTCTGGTAGTCATGGCACGATCGATGTCACTCTCTTTTGGGGAAAAGGTATACTGCAGTTGAATTTAGGTTTTTCATGGATCGGGTAATCAATCAAAAAGTGCATCCTATCATCCTGTCCTATAATTCCATATCTTAAGACTTGGTTCCGATACAAATTAGAAGACAGATAAAATAATTGATATTACCTAATTTTGGCCAAAATTAAGTTATTTTAATTAAAACTGGTATTGCGATGCTTGGAAAGACAATACATTTAAAATAGGATAAAACCACAGGGATAATTTGGAATGAATAAATAGCTTAAGTATCTTTCATTTACTAGGTTTAAATAATAAGGTCATCACGAAAGGGGGGTAAACCCTGAATTACCTTATTGTGCTCTGTTTGTCTGTCTGTTTGTTTCTTTAAATGAGTCATTAATAAGTGTTTCAATGTGTATCTGTTTTGTTCCTTCTGCTTTTGAAAAATTGAGGAAGCTTGGAAGTAAAGAGTGTGAGGAGAGTATTGTAGGAATATAGAAACCTTTGTAGCACCTTTTTACATTTGTTTATAGGTTCAATTTGATTACATCATTGGAAAAAGAGATGGAATGTAGGAGAGCGATTAGAATAATATTAACAATAATAATTTGACATGGTTGTTCCGTTACCGCGCAGTTTAGATTAAATTCTCGGGTTACTGTTTTCAGTGGGAGTAAATTTAAGGTAAATTTAAAGGGGGGGGGGGGGGATTCCAGGGACAGATACTAAATTAGATTAATTTAGAAAATTAAGAATATATAGACAGAGAATGCCACAATAGGAGACTTTATGGGAAATAGTTCCTAATTAATGGTGGCTATACTTCACTATATTTACTAGACTTATAGGTTGGTTTAGTACTCAACAAAATAATGAACAAGTTCAGAGGTCAATCCTGAATGGTTCTAGAATATAATCAAATTAGCTGAGGAGCCACTACCTGCCCAGAGGAAAAGGACCAAGAAACGTTTGGTTGCTCCATTGCTAGTGTCATCACACATCTAGAACATTTGGCTCACCGGAGGGAGAAGAATCCGATACATGTTACAGCCACAGCCAGGCTCTCTCCCTCTCTCTCTCCCCTGTCTGGCAGCAGTCTCCAAGCCCTTATATGGGCAGCTTCCTGTCCCTCCTTCTCCACGCCATCTACCTGGTCAACCTACACACCTGAGGCTCATCAGATCATCACCTAGGCTGGATATGAGGCCTGTGCCCCTGCCACTCCCCATCCGAGGGAGGCTTCACCACCGTGGATCACACAAACCGCGGACTACTCTTCACTCGTGGACGTCTCCAGCCTGGACACAGCCCGGTGTCACATGGAGCGACCTCCTTGCTATACATTCAGCATGAAGCAGCGGAGAATACATGAAGGGGGAAAATATGTTGTCTCCCGCAGATTGCAGACTTGGGAAAGGAGTATGGTGTGAGTAAGAGCGGCCACAACACATGCTAGACTGTGAAAAGAACAATGTTGACCACTTTTGATATAGACAATTCATCACCAGTGACCCTTGGACCCTTCATCACCAGTAACCCTTGGACCCTCAACTACATTGCAGGAGTTACATACAGTATATATGTTATCAACAGCAGAAGACTATACTATAACAAGGAGATCATAGGATTTATTTCATTTATAAAAATGTCTCTGCCCCTGGAATCCGATATAAGGTTTGATATGTTATATGAATTAAACTGACGCAACCAGTTATGATATGAGTTATATACGTTATATTATCAGTACATAGGTAAGCAGATGTAGTCTATTTATGCCTTTTCATTTAAATTTGGAAACAGATATCACTGTTGCATACAAAGGTTTACATCGATTGAAAGTGAGTATGAAAAGTATGAAAGTGAACCAGATGGGAAGTCAATAAAGACTCCGGAACATTTTTCCACCCCAGGCTTGCCCTACTGGTAAAATGAAAGGAATTTTTGAGTGAATGAAAGTTCTCCTCATATTGATTGTCATTGCTATATTTTGATTCACCACGCAAAAGGGGGGTGGTATTTTATTTCAATACATAACTATGAGGGTCCCCGTTTTTCCATTCCCTTTTCCTTGATGATTTATAGAGCCAGTGTTTATTTCCTTGTATTATGGATGTGTTATACAACTGTACTATTGATGCTCTTATTGTGTACTATTGATGCTCTTATTGTTCAGTTCTATGCCTTATGTTCTACTGCTTATGCAGTCTCACCCTTTGTGTATTCTGAGGAATACGATCGCTAAGGCCAGTGGGATGGTGAGTAAGAGTTTCCCCTGCAAAAGTAACGACTGGTCGCAGGGGTTTTCGCGCTCATACAAAGGGTTGGAGGTTTTTTCCATATCATCATGGTTGGTGTTCTGAGAGTTTGTCATTTTGTTTTATATCTTTAGGTTGTTCACATCATTAATGATGTGAAAGGGGGGATTGTGGGATAAAATCTATTATTTTATGTCCCTAGATACATGTATTTTATGTCTTCCTATTCTGTGGCCAAACTGAGGTGTCACAATCTATTTGTTACCGGAAGGGTCAGTACAGCTGTTAGTAAAAAGCCACACAGCCCCAAGAACTGATGAGGTGACGGTTTTGGCTGACCACTGACAGGGAGCATTGTCAGGATCTAGAATAATGTATAATACCTATGAATCAATCCATTTATCAATTGTAAAAACCATAAGATATCTACAAATGTGTGTACCATTCAAATGTGTTATTATGATATGGTATTAAAACAGGCCTATGTGTCACCATGACCCCAGATGTCTGAAACTACCAGGAGACAGATGTAATTCTAGACCCTTGTCATTTCAACTGTTTACCTTATTTAGACATTGTTTAAAGGCCTGAACCTTTCTTCATGCTAATTTGGAAGAAAGCCACCTCATTCGCTCAGAAAACCAACCAGCTGACTATAAAAATGACAATGTGATTCGGACCAGGGAGACTTCTGCTTGGCCTTCACCAAAGCTAAGTTGGAACTCTCCACTCTCAGCTGTTTGTGTAAATACTCTGTAATATTGAATATTCACTCTGTAATAAATATTTGATTGCTAACACCCTCTCCTCATCTTTCAAGGTCAATAAAAGAATATGCCTTATCACCAATCGAACACAACTAATAAAGGCATTCATATTACAGCACGGTTATAATGACACACCATGCGCCAAACAGTGGTCAACGAACGGTCTTTATTAGTATTTTGAGCTGTCCAGGCAGAATTGCAGCAATGGTCTTAGGGAGCCGTTGTTATCTGACATCACCGTGTACAAGTCAGCCTTTTATTTATCCCATAACACTGGTTGTGTCTTCTTGGTTCGACAGCGCCTCAGTGAACAATCTCCCGTGAAGTTTCTCACAGTTCCGCTCGGGTCAGTCCATTATTTCACATCCCATGGGGGGTGTTTCATGACCATATATGGATAATCATGCACGAGCATTGACGGTAGAACAAAGAGGTATTTATCAACACGGAGGAGCGTAGGACCTGTGTACGCACGGTTGATAAATCCCAATATTTCTGTGCGTGCACACATTCAAAATTCTGTGCTTACGTATGAAAATAGAATACTTTCTAAGAAAAATTTATAAATGAGGGCCCTGGACTTTTATCCATGCTCCAAACCAATGCAATTAGCATCAGCTGCCTGTTTGTTGCTTTTTAAAGCATCCTTGGGTTTCATGAAATGTGGCACGCTATATAAATTCAAGCTATCATTATTATTATTATTATTATTATTATTATTATTATTATTATTATTATTATTATTATTATTATTATATCCAAAACAAATGCATTGTTTTTTTTTCTGTCTAATCATTAACACTTTCAGTGCCGGCCGTGTTTTCCTTTTTACCCCATTGAATGCCACCATCCACGGCCAATGTTAACGTTAATATCGCCTAATCTATGTTTTAAATTATGGCTATGTGTCTAATCTGCCCGTCGCTTATCAATGACTCATTTTCCAGTCAACATTGGCAAGGCAGATTGTATTTTTATCGCTTCATTTCCGTTTGATAGTGTGGTAAATTCCCACAGACTTTCTACAATAATTTGAGGTTATTGTAGTACAATACAATGAGATTGACTATCTGGAAGGAGGAGGAAAGGGACCATACTTGATAGAGTTGTTGGTCTCCTCATCTGACTTAGCAGATCAGGGCTGTACGCTAAGCTTTTTCACTAGGGGCACACTTGCCCCTAAATGAGAAATTTAGGGGCAAAGAATATTTTTTAGGGGCAAATTTTTAAATAACTATTTTACCATTATAGTAGGGCTGGGCGATATGGCCTCTAAATGATATTGCGATATTTTTTGGCCATATCACGATACACAATATATATCGCAATATTTTGACATTTCCTAAAGCACTTAAAATGCTTGATTTAACCCTTTGATGCATACAGTCACGCCAATATGATGATTATAATAAGTCCCTGCAACATATGTTTGCATTATTAAACCATGAAGATGCTTTAAAAAATAATTTAATGAAAATGTACTAAGAGTAGTCTACTGACACACTAATAAAAAAAATTATTTACATCTAAGACTATTTATATAAAAACTCTTGGGTGCCCTTTTTTTGCACAGTACTGTGTTTTCTATCCACTTTAGCCAAACACACACACACACACACACATATATATATATATATACTACTGTGAGAAAATAATAATTACACACAAAGGGATAATGGCTTATAGCAGACTTAATGATTTTAGAATATTTCAGATAATGAAATTAAATGTTTATCATCAACTATCCAGTTAGTATTTATACTGTCTGTAACGTTTGGCTACTTTAAATCATTGAATGTAGAGAGAGAGCGAGAGAGAGAGAGGGGGCGAGAACGCACAAGAGAGCCAGCCCCCCCCCCCCCCCCCCCCGGGTTTTGTTCTAGGTTCGCGTTTTGATCGTCTAAGCTGCCGTAGGTGATGACGTCACACTCGAATGTAAACAGGAAGAGTCTAACACGGAGATGGAAAGTGGATGATATACAGAAACGAATAACTAATAAATATGAAGTTATGTTTAAACTTCTGTTGTCAAGCGTTGTCACTTGTCAATATAACCCACCCCCTTTCCTCACTTTTCCGCCGTCCCTGCTTCACTCGGGACCACCAGCTAACGTTAGCCCATTGCTCGTGTCAATTAAATTGCATGTTATTAAATGTCCGCGCTGGTCTGTCTAATGAAATTACAACCGCAACATTATGTCGCCTGTACAGCCCTGGTTGTAGGCTAATGTTAGTGTAGTGAAATGCGAATGAAGGGGTGAAATCACTATTCGCAAGCTTGCGAGTAGATATAATTTTTCATTCGCACCGGCCAAATTAGGGGGCAATTTGCGACGATCTCGTCGCAGCGTACAGGCCTGCAGATGAGAAATAAACGTGTACGCCAGACAAACCAGAACTGTAGTTCAACTCAGCTGATTTATTTGAGCCAGGGCCAAGAGTGAATAAAAGGTTGCCTTTCACATACAAAAGATTATCAGAAAACATTAACAGGGCTGTCTGTTGTACAGAAATATCACAATCAGGTTTGCATCTCAAACCTCAATAATGTACATAAAACAGTCGGTAACATAATCTGAACATACATTGACCATGCTGCACACATTATACATGAGTAAATCTGGTTTCAGATATTAAGGATTTACACTAAACTTTAAACAACAAATGGTGTTTTCCCATGATTTACTCACATAAAATGCAAACAGCACAGCAGTCTCTCGATGGTGGAGGGGTGGAGCCGCAGACCCCTGGGGTTGGTTCGGTCTGGGCTCCTGAACTACCATTTTGTGTCCTCTTATATACTCTAATTTCTAGCCAATAATAGCTTTACATAATACAGTTGGTCCGTGGGCGTCTTCTGTGAGCGGTCTCCTGTGGGCGCTGGCAGCCCCTCCCCCCTGGGTTGTGGCGACGTGATGGGACAGCGGTGGCCCCCGTTGATGTGATCTTTTGCTGAGATGAAGGGGCCTGTCTTGTCTCACGAGGGGGGGTGTGACATGATGTCCTCTGGTGGGGGGGTGTGAATACACTTTGACCCTTTGGGCCAAATTACCATACAGTACTAATCTGATCACATAGTGGGGGTGGGGAATAGCTCTCTGTCACCCCTGTTTCACCCATATTTAGCACTGAAAACCCACTCTGTTAGTTGGCAGAGTAGCTGTGATGATCTCTAAGTATTCACACATATTATTTATGAAATTCAACTCAATATTTACCACAATAGCACTTTGAAAATCACCTGTTTTCCGGGGAAAAACAACCCATGCATATGATAATCGCCTTTTACTGGAATATTCCAGAACGTTGTCATTTGTCGGCCTATTTATGAATCGTTTTCAAATAAACGCTAGATGATCGATAGTATATGTGTGCGCACGCACGCTCGTGCCGTGTGCTGATAATCGCTGCTCTTATTTCCTCATGGCTTTTACAGTCAAAACAGCCATATAACATATCACATAAATGCTTATATATCCGTGAAAACGAGTCTGATTATCCTAAGACTGATAACATAGATTCCTTACCTGAGGTCAGATGGTATCCAAATGGTTTATTCCAATTTCCGATCGCCATTCGAAAAAATCGATAAATGTATTGATCCATCATGTGTACAGTATAACACATGATGCGCACGGCTCAGAGGCTCCAGAATTAACTCTGGTAGACCCCGGCTGCATCAGTGAGAAGTAAAATGTGGAGTCAGAAATCCGTTCTCCCATTCACTTTCATTGAGTCCATTCCAAAAGGGTGATTTACCATCTGGGAGATGATATAGATTACAGCGCAAGTCTATTATGGAGCGTACACTGCGGCAGGCACGTGCACACATAGACGTGAAGGGGTGCTTGGGCACCTGCCTTTTTCATTTCTCATTAGAAAGTGCCCTTTTTATGCCGCTTTTTTATTTTATTTTTTACTGTTGCGCATATAGATAGACTGCCCTGCCCTTCCAAATGAAAGATTTCACGATATAATCTAAATATTAGGTAAAGAAAGAGAGATAAATGCCCCGTATTCCATGATTGCACCTCTCCCCGACGGCCCTATTATTTACACATAGCACGTGGGTGGGTGATGATGAGATGATGTAAACCGCTCGCTGACAGCCGGGCCAGCAGTGTACTGAACACGAAATTGATATCCAGCTGCTGAGCTCACACTCGAGTCGAGACCTCTTTTTTTAGTTACTATTTCAACTTAAAACAAAGCAAGAGTACACTTCATCATCAGGTAAGGTATTTGCCCAACAAAATAAATTTTCGGGTTTGCAGTGCACTGTATATTTCGGGCATGCCTTGTGAAAGAGTCCTGCATGTATAACAAATGCGCATGTTGGTGAATTTATGACTGTGTGCCATTATTACTATCAATGTAATAATTGTGGAATATTACTATAATGAGCTGTATGTTAAATCTCGTTGTGACAACTGTAACAATGACAATAAAGATCTATTCTATTCTATTCTAAGTTGTGATTGTCCGTGCTTTTCTCTCATGCAATCAGGCAGGCAGGCAGGCTAGAAGTACAGCATAACTATCAGTATCTACACTGGCAACTAGGGCTGACCTTCGAAGCTTTTTTTGGCAATCGAAGCTTCGGGGCCGAGCTTCGATTTTAATTTGAATGAAAATAAATAAAATAAAATTAATATTTTTATTTTGTATCTTATGTTGTGGGACTTGTACAGCACTTTGGTAAACTTTGTTGTTTTTAAATGTGCTCTATAAATAAAGTGGATTGGATTAATGAATTAAGTAGCCCTTTTCGTGACTCGGCTGCCCTGCCTGGGTGCAGTGGGGCTGCTCTCACAGCCAACGACATGATTATGTTGCAACCTTCGTCTATCAAGCAAACAATTATATAAATATTTATATGTAGTTGATAGAGACAAAGGCAGAATTCGACTTAATTAAGCACGTTTTATTAAGACATATTTTTATATGGGTCGGGACACTTTAAAAAAGCAGCACAATGAACACAAATCTGTCCGACATAGTCTTAAATAACAAACGGCATTGCTTCGCTTCTTCGTCGACATGTCTGCTGCACATGTCCTTGTTGTTTTCAACACAGATAATCTCCACGTGCTTGTTGTAGAGAGGTGGAGTCGAGGCGCAGCTTACTTTCGTTTAATTGGAATGGAGGCGTGAAGGCGCCGCTTACTTTCGTTTCATTGGAATGGAGGCGCAAGATTTTGGAGACAAAAAAATAAATAAACATTATTTAATTTTTTTACTTTGATTTTGTTTTATGTTCGAAGCTTGTGCCATCGAACGAAGCTTCGAAGCTTAGAAGTATTTAAGACAGCCCTACTGGAAACACTGCACTTCCCCCATACTACATTTCTTATTATTCATACCGCGGTGGCATTGCATAATCTCTTTACTTTATGCTTTATCACATTCTCATCTCACGGTCTCAGCACCTCACTTGCAAGAAGCATGATGATGCGGCTCTCGTGAATCACGTAGCGGGATAACCCCTCCCCAGCCCATCCCTGTCTGTGCTAGGAAAATCACTGTAACTCTCTCTCTCTCTCTCTCTATCTCTCTCTCTCTCTCTATCTCTCTCTATCTCTCTCTCTCTCTCTCTAGTAGGCTGGTTGTAGTTTCATTATTGAACAAACAGTTAAACAACCAAACAACAACTGTACATAAAGTCGAATAGTCGACTAACCAACCTCTTAGTCGAATAGTAAAAAAAAATATTATTATTATAATATTTATTTTTTATTTTTTGTATTATCATTCTTTCCAAAAGAAAAGAGGCCTAGAAGCGTGGCTAACGCTAATGGCACGCATACCAGAGGCTAACTGCCTACGAAAACAGGCACAGAGGCACTGAAAGAGGATTTCACCCATCTAATGAACACACTAGACTAGACAAATATCAAGATGTATCCATCAGTGGACCAATTGCATGCTTTTGCAGAGGACAAGAAGCCTTCAGTCGACTCCTTCAGACATTAAGCACCCCCCACAGCCCAAATGGAATGATACAAAAAATGTTGACCAATTTCGACCAACTGACGGCAAATTTTGGCCAATCATATTGACCATCCAAATCCTTAGTCGGGGACAGCCCTACTGTAGAGCGGGCATATCTGAGTGGAGCGCAGAACGCTTGATGCGCAAATGAAGGTGAACGCTGAGCGAGCGTAGAGCGGCGTGGGGGGGGGTCAACACGAGCGAATGAAAGCAGAACTAAAGACATCCAGAGCGAAGAGCGGATTTCTCGGCCGCTCTGCGCCGCTCACATGCTCTGACACCCACACACAAATAGCCAAGTAATTTTCCCATCAGAGGATAAGGTCGCTTTCACACAGGGGCTGTTTGGTCCGGACTATCGGATCAGAATTCGATAGTCCGGTTTTTTGGGTTTGTGTGAATGCGCGTCGAACTCGGTCCGCGGACCAAACACACGAACTCTGGTCCGACCAAAAATATAGGTCTCGGTTCGCTTCATCGGACCAAACGCAAACCAAATATAGGAAGTGCTTATTATTACCACTGCTCGCAGCATTCACTGCAAAACAAGCACACTGCATCTATCTATCTATCTATCTATCTATCTATCTATCTATCTATCTATCTATCTATCTATCTATCTATCTATCTATCTATCTAACTGTGCATCTTGGGAAGAAGGAAGAAAAAACGCGGCTTATTATATTATTACCAAGGCGCACGGCATTGGATCAATGGATCAATGCCACGTCAAAACTCGCCTCCGCTGATCTGGAGGGCTCGCAGTCCACACACACACGCGCGCGCACACACGGGCTCGCAGCCACACATACATTTCCACTGTCCAATAGACGAGCGCCCTTTTCAACCGCGTGACATTGTTCAGAAAGTTCGGTGCGCCTGACAGATTGCTATGTGAACGCAAACGAACCAAATGAAGAATGCAACAATGTTGCAACTTCACCACCAGAACCACACCGAGTCCACCAAAACTATATGTGAAAGCGACCTAAGATGAGTTACGTCAACTTGACTATATAAGGGGTAGACCGAGAATAACTCGGAAGGATGAACCATCGATATCTGTGACGACGATTGACGAATAAACCTCCTCAAGCAGGTTTGACCAATTGAATCCTGTGTTCTGAAGTCATTTTCTGAAGCGTGATGGCTGAACGATTAATCGATTTTAAACCGAAATCGCGATTTGAAATGATGCAATTAGCAAATCGCAGTCACTGAATGAGTGCTGGAGATCAGAGCTCTAGTCTAGACGCTCTTGACAGTCACTGGATGAGTGCTGGAAATCAGAGCTCTAGTCTAGAAGTTCTCCACAGTCACTGGATGAGTGCTGGAGATCAGAGCTCTAGTCTAGAAGCTCTCCACAGTCACTGGATGAGTCCTGGAGATCAGAGCTCTAGAAACTCTCCACAGTTACTGGATGAGTGCTGGAGTTCAGCGCTCTAGTCTAGAAGCTCTCCACAGTTACTGGATGAGTCCTGGAGATCAGAGCTCTAGAAGCTCTCCACAGTCCCTGGATGAGTCCTGGAGATCAGAGCTCTAGTCTAGAAGCTCTCGACAGGGGAGCTTCAAGGCCTTCAGTAGGTTTTGTGATCTGCATGGCCTCAGCCAGCTAATCACCCAACCCACACGTGTATGTGAATCAACTCAGACTACCATTGACCTCATTCTGACCTCCGACAAGTCCAAGATCTCAAATAAAGGGGTTATAGCATGTGGGTTAAGTGATCATTATATGATATTCTGCACCCGAAAAAAACTAAAACAAAAGGCTGGCTGCCACAAAACAGTCACATCTAGAGACCTCAAAACCTACTCTAGCGAGGCCTTCAACCTTGAACTGGAGAGTCTGGACTGGTCAGATGAACTCAATGGTACACTGGTTGACGAAACATGGCTTGGTTTCAAAACCAAATTCTCAGCAATACTAAACGACATGGCCCCCCTAAGAACCACCAGGGTAAAAAATCGCGCTGAGCCGTGGATGCACTCCGAAATACTGGCCGCTATGAAAACCAGAGACAAAAAATGCTCTGAGTTTCGTAAAAGTCAGTCAAAGCTTACTAAAAGCACGAGCAGTGAACTCCAAGCCCACGTGATTGAACTCAAACTAGAAAGAAACAGACTAAGAAACGACGTAAACTCCATGATCAAAACTGCAAAAAAGAATTTCATCAATGACAAAACTGAGGAAAACAAAAACAAACCATGTGAACTTTGGAAATTACTCAATAATCAACTAGGATGCAGTAAAAAACTTAAAACCAGATTCTCAAACATAAACATAAAAACTGACAACACGCTCATCACAGACAAGCTGGATGTAGACAATTACTTAAACATTTTCTTCACAAACATAGCCACAACACTGGTAAACAAACTACCCTCCCACTCAGGGCTTTATGGGGTAGAACACATAGTAGCTTACTACAAAAACCTAGGGGTCCGCAAGGACGACTTCAAGCTGGAAATGGTAACAACAGATGAGGTACTCAATAAACTGAGCGCCCTCCAACCTAACAAGGCCACTGGCCATGACAACATCCCCTCCAAATTCCTCAGAGACTCAGCAGCCGCCATCACACCAATCATCACACACATAATAAACCTCTCCATAAAACAGGGACACGTCCCCAAGGACTTCAAAATTGCGAGGGTGACCCCTCTGCACAAAAAGGGCAGCAAATTAGACCCAGGCAACTACCGCCCTGTTTCTATTCTCACCTCCATCTCGAAAGTCATGGAAAAAATAGTCTACGAACAGGTCGAAAAGTACCTAGCGGAAAAAAATCTAATCTACGAATTCCAATCTGGCTTCAGAACATCCCACTCCACTGACACATGCCTTCTCTATTTGAATGACCACATCAAACAAGAGGTGGACGCAGGCAAATACTGCGGCATGGTCATGCTGGACCTACAAAAGGCCTTTGACACGGTCAATCACTCCATTCTGATTGACAAGCTAAAAGCAATTGGTTTTGATAGTCTATCAGTGAGCTGGATGCAATCCTACCTTGAGGGGAGGGAACAGATGGTGGAGGTAAACGGTACCCTATCCCCCCCCCTCACAGTGAGCTGTGGTGTTCCACAAGGAAGCATACTAGGACCGCTACTGTTCCTAATTTATGCAAATGACATGTCGTCAGCTTGTGACTGCAACTTGTTCCTGTTTGCGGACGACTCAGCCCTGCTGGTCTCTGACAAGAACAAGTTACAGGTTGAAAAAACCCTCAGCTCGGAACTAGGCAGAATCTGCATATGGCTCGCTGATAACAAACTATCATTACACATGGGCAAAACAGAGTCCATTCTCTTCGGTTCAAATAACAAACTCAGCAAGACCGACGGCTTCTCAGTTACAGTGGGTGACAATATTGTCACAAGGAAAGATGAAATTACCTACCTGGGTTCCATCCTAGAGGCTAATCTCTCCTGTGACAAAATGGCATCCAATGTAATAAAAAAAGTCAACCAACGAACTCGATTCTTGTACCGGATCTCCTCTCTGGTAAACAAGAACACCCTGAAGACTCTGGCAGGAGCACTCATTCAGGGGTACTACGACTATGCTTGCACCTCATGGTACCAAAGCACCTCAAAGGCGCTAAAAACAAAATTACAAACATCTCAAAACAAACTGGCCAGACTACTGCTTGACCTTACTCCTAGAACCCACCTCACCCCTGCCCACTTCGACAACCTAGGATGGCTTAGAGTAGACGACAGAGTACAACAACTTGCAATGGGCCTGGTCTACAAGATACACTACACGACCAAGGTACCCATGTACATGTCAAAATACTTCCCAAAGGTCAGTGAATACCACGATCACAACACCAGAGGGAGCTCCACAAATCATGTTAAACCCAGATTCGGCTCAAATAAGGGACTAAACACGTTTCGCAATTATGCCACATCAATGTGGAACGCCCTACCCAAAGCTGTAAAGGAATGTGGATCACTACCCACTTTCAAAACCTCTCTCAAGGGACACCTACGGGAGACTGCAATTCAACACTGGCCCCTGTAAATATCCTAACCCAACCCCCTCCAATGTACAGTCATTTACCTAGTATGGTTTTGTCAATAGTTCAATGTACAATTGTGTTTGTTTGTACAGTGTCTCCTCCCCCCCCCCCTCAATGTACAGTGTTACTTGTTTATACAGTGTGCCCCCCGCCCCCCCCCCCCCCCCAACCACCTCCAATGTAAATTACCCAGTATGGTTGTCAATATCCCAATGTACCCAACCCCCCCCACCCAACCTCCTCCAATGTACAGTTTCTACGTCAAATGTATATACTCCCTTTTCTTGACTCCTTCTGTATCACAAACAGTACTGTATTTGCAAATCTGGTATGTCATAAATGTATAGATGTAGCAGTACTGACTATCTGTATGTCATGTATGTCATATATGTCTATATGAATTGAAAATGGGGGACCCTGATGGAAACAAGACAAACGTCTTTCTCAGGTCTGCATCCCCTTAACAATTGTATGTATTGAGCCGTACTGTATTGTACCCATTCTGCAATCTGTTAAATAAAGTTTTCATTCATTCATTCATTCAGGGGGGATTGTATCCGGTGAGAGACAACAGCGGATGAATGGGGGAGGGTTTGAACATGATGGCTGGGAGATTGTTTGAGGGGGGAGGGGATAATTATTCTACAACAGCAAAACAGTGTGTTGAGATATTACATCTCTGCCGTTATCTCACTGCAAGTGTTTTTATGGGTGCACAGGAGGAAGGATAATGGCATCCTCATTATCACCCGACACCAGTCAGTAGGTGTATTGATGTACTGTTTAAACTGTTTGTATAAACAGCAAAACATGAACCTTTCATATAGCTTCTTACTTCCTTTCTTTCAACTGTACAAAAAGGCTTATCAGGGCTGTTAAAGTCCATCCAAATGTATTTTATTCACTGTTGATTCAGCATATGGTTAGACCTGTTCACTGTTTGTGAATGTTTTTTTCTCTATGGAGAAACCATGACACTCCAGTGACTAAAAGTTGTTTCAAACGAAAACGGCTGGATGTCATGTTGCCAAATCAGCAGGGCTGTGAGTGTGAGTCTTTCACCTTTTACATATCTAGCTTTGGCATGGATTGATTGTTTAGATCGCTAGCATGGCTAACAAATGCAAATATATTGTAGTCTGCCCCGTTGTTCTGACCAGGATTACGTTCCTTTTGCACACTTGATGCACGCCCACACCGAGTCTGACGTATACAGCGAACTGGTGTAAAGCGTACTCATACCTAACACATGACCCCAGGAGAGAGTTAGACCACTCTTCTCTCATCCAGCCCATCCATCTAGTCTCTACACACAGCTGAAGTTTGCTGAAATCACAAAGTCCCACAGAGACCCTGAATGCTAACGAGCATCATCAATCACTTCACCAAACCATGGAGGATATGAAGATGCTAGAGTTCCAGAGCTGTCCCAGATATTAAGAGTTTAGTGGTGCTTATGAGTCTCATTAACTAGAGTTATTTAACCGTTCAGCAGGATGAGACCCCACCAATGGTTGTCTGTGCTCCTGAATGATGAATGAATGAATGAATGAAAACTTTATTCAACAGATTGCAGAATGGGTACAATACAGTACGGCTCAATACACACAATTGTTAAGGGGATGCAGACCTGAGAAAGACGTTTGTCTTGTTTACATCAGGGTCCCCCATTTTCAATTCATATAGACATTTATGACATACACAACATACATGACATTTATGGCATAGGGACATATAGGTGTTTAGTACTGATACATTTGTGACATAAACGGTATTCAAATATACAGTACTGTTACCCCTAGATCCTGACAGAGTATATACATATGATGGGGAGGGGACTGTACATTAGGAGGGGGTGGGTGGGTGGGAGAGAAATATACATACGGCGGGGAGGGAATATATACATGCGGTGGGGAGGAGATTGTCTATTAGGAGGTGGTGGGGGTTTTGGGCATTTACGGTGGCCAGTTTCGAATTGCAGCCTCCTGTAGGTGCTCTTTAAGAGCGGTTTTGAATGTGGGTAGGGATTCACATTCCTTTACAGCTTTGGGTAGGGCGTTCCACACCCAGATAGCAAAAGGTGTTAATTCAATGTTGATTTATGGTCACAATGCTTGCTTTTTGGTTAAAGTCGACGATTGATGTTGAATCACCCATTAACCGCTAAAGCAATTGACTAATGTTGAAAACATATCATTGAATCAATATTGTTTTGTGGTTGCATTTTAATGATTGAAATGCCAATATCTAATAAATGTTGAATCAACGGATGCTGTTCAACGTATGCTGTTTGTCGTCATTACGTTGGCCCGAATTCCCCCCCCCCAAACAGACGTATGTCCCAGCATGCAGCTGAGCACTCGATCTCTCAATGTGAACTGCTGTTCAGAACAGCACGTCTGGTTCCCCCCGGATTTGATTCTACTGAGTGCTTTACAGTAAGTTTTGGCTATATTACTTTTATCTTAACTGTGTTCTGTGAAAAATAACGTTATTGTGAGTGTGCACCAGTGGATCTTGACGGCGTTGTGCATGTGATATGCTGCAGTTTGGTAGGTAAATATATATATACGTCAACTAAGATAAATATTCATGAATATTCGTAGCGTGTGCTTAATATAACTCTGGAGAGTGTGCAAGTGGAATCGTACGGTTGTTTAAGTTATTTCGATGTTAATATTACGGTTGTTTAAGTTATTTCGATGTTAATATTAAAGCGCCAACGATTAGAAATTGCGTGGTCCAATTGCGTGCGTTGTTACTGAATGACGTTGTGCGACTCAGCCAATCAAAAGCATGCTTATTGGGTGAACAGGAAGTAGTCAAGGAAGCACGCGCTAGCTGGCCTAGTAAACACGTGGATCCGTAAATGCAACGTTGCCTACCAGACAACAACGGGACCGCGTGTTTCTTTTTGTATGGCTGTTCAAACTAATTTTACAGTTCTGCTAGCTACATGCAGTATTTAGCGAGCTGGGTTAGCCGGTTAGGAGGCTTTGAATCCCGGCTGCGGCTAGGTAGCCAGCTAGCTAAATGCACCGCGACGGTGATGTCACCAAACAAAATGGCGGCGCCCATGTTGATAAAGCGCTTCTAGAAACTGCTTATTTTTATAACGTGATTTTTTTCTGTGGCTTATCTAAATACTAATTTGATGCTATGACTATGTTTATATCGCTATATGCTTCATCTCCCCTTGCACTCTTTCTAAGTTGGTTAAGGTTAGAGTTTGTCTTAGAGCATGGCGATAGAACGCCAGGTAGTTTGCAGGCTGTTTGAGACTTAATTGTTCTAGCCAAGTAAATACCACAATTTATGTACCATTACATTGACTATATAGTTAGACGTTTGGTTATATACATGGTATTTTCTAATGAACAATATAACAATAATATAATAATGGACTCTCTTGATATTGATCAAAATGTAGAATTATGCAAGCGTTTCACCCTGCACATTGCAATGCAGCACATTAATGTCGACCCTCCTCTCTTTTTTCTTTCTTTTTCCAGAATCACGTACCAGTTTCAAGAAGCCGCACGTTGCAGCAATTGAAGCAAAGACCTGTTCTAGCCAAGTAAATAGCACAATGTATGTACCATTACATTGACTACAGCACCTCATCACTATGTCATCTTATTCTCGGGCTAAAAGACGTAGAGTCAACAAATTAGTGAGAGAGACAGAGCAGGCTATCCTCACTGATTATAAGTTAATTGTTGCTGCTAATTCAAGGACAAACCATCACTCTTTAGAGAACACAGATCCTGTCACAGCCTATACTGAGTGCCTGCTCGATTTACCAAAGACAGACTTGCCACTAGATTTAACAACTAGATCAGACTTGCCACTAGATTTATCAACTTCAGACTTGCCACTAAACAGACCACTAACTATCAGTGATCAAAGTGAAAATATTGACTCACCAGGTGAGTCAAATGCACATTTTGAAAGTATAGCTGGGGATGACGAAATTGAACCTGAACATGTCTTTGACAGTGATGAGCATAATGAAGATTTCCTCATGACAAGTTTAAAATATTGGGCAACATCCTATTCAGTCTCTCTGGTTGCACTATCATCTTTGCTGTCCTTTTTGAAGATGTTTCACCCCACCCTTCCTAAAGATGGAAGAACATTGCTAGGAACACAAAAACATGTGCCTACCACTAAGATTGAAGGGGGAGAATACTATCATTTTGGTTTAGTCAAAGGGGTGCTTTCACGGTTAGTGTTACAAAGGATCAGATTAAACCGAATATATATATTTATTGATTGATATATATTGCATAGTATTTGTATATCGTTTGATATCCCTTGTATATTCCTTGTACATATACACGGAATATCCCTTTAGCCTAGTACAGACCATAATATTTCATTCTCCTATTGGACAGCGGTCCACAGGCGCCAGGGCCATGCCTCCAGAGTCAGGTTCAAGGCCACCGTCAAGACATGTCTGTACATGCCCGGCCTTGCCCAGGGATACGAGACAGAAATGAGGTTGGCACTAGATTGTTCGCCGTGCATATAAATATGGCGCAGGTGAATACAGAAGTAGAGTTACCCAATAAGTTGAAGCCTCACCCACGATACTCCGTGCGGTGAAGTATGGCCTGTTTGGCCCCAAATAGAGCATTGAGACCGCGTGCGAATTAATAACTGAATTGTCAGAGTTTGGCGCTATACCGTCGAGTGCGACATATTTCTATTAAGTCAGTAATAGTCTATTTGTGTATAGTGTATCGTGCGGCTAAAGTTCTACAGTGACCAGCATCACCAACGCTTCCTCGTATCAGCTAGAGTGCTTATCCAGGCTGGGCTGCTTTCATGGCGCTTTCACCCGAGGAGACCTAGACGAGAACCGTGTGGACATGTACACTGGATTAATCTACCCGACGACTACATAGCCCTTTGCGGCTGGATTATATTTGTTTTGGTCCTGTGATTTATGGAGCGGAGAATCGCCGACGCCTACATGTGTGGGATTTACCCTGTGAGGAGCCACGTCGAGTCTGCGCCTCAGAGAGCCTGAGGCCGGCTAGCTTTCTTCACTGTGGAGTTACAGTCTACGGAGAACAGCTGTATTCGTCTGTGGATCAAGAGACTATTGCACCGTCTCCTGTACTTGGAGTCTCCTTAGTCATCGTTGACCAGACTCTCTACTACCGACAGATCCGCTACCCCTGCTGGCTTACAACCGGGGGGACCCTTCCAGTATCTCCCGCTATATATTACTAGTGTACCATAGATATAATTCCCTAAGATTCAGGTTGTATAATTACCTCCTGCGTAACCAGAGAATGGACATTCATTATTGATTTGCCTACGCACATTCCTTTGCCTTATAAGCGCATCCAAAGTAAAATAGAGAAGTATATTATGTACCTTTTGCTGCAATAAATACTTAATTACCACTTGGTGTGGAACCGATTCATTGTGGGAAGTGTTCATCATATTTATATATCATGTACTGTATGGCCAGTAATTAAAGTACATAAAGCGGTAGTGGTTTAATGATACCATACTTATCAATACAGTCAGGGAATTGTACCCCTCAGTTACAGTTGGCATGTTTGATTTTACCGGCAACTCTGACAACTCTTAATTTACAGTTTAATATAGATGGTTTACCTTTATTCAAAAGTTCTAAACTTCAGTTTTGGCCCATACTTGGAAGTCTCAAATGTGACTACACAAAGTCCCCATTTGTTGTTGGCATTTTTTGTGGTCTAAGCAAGCCAAAGAGTGTTTTTGAGTACCTAGAGCAGTTTGTCAAAGATCTTCAGAATGTACTGTCTAATGGCATTATTTATAATGACAAGCAATTTGATGTACAGATTTCTTCTTTCATTTGTGATGCCCCGGCTAGAGCTTATATTAAGCAGACCAAGGCATTTAATGGCTATTCTGGTTGTGACAAGTGTTTTCAGGAGGGTGTATGGAGAAATAAAATGACATATCCTGAAACAAAAGTCAGACTTAGGACAGACTCCAGTTTCTCAGACATGGTTGATGAGGCACATCACAATGGGACGAGCCCTTTAACAGGTTTAGTTAAGATGGTTTCTATGTTTCCAACTGATTACATGCATCTCTGTTGTCTCGGAGTTACAAGGAAACTGCTTAATATATGGTTAAAGGGGAAGAATTTGGCAACAAGGGTCCCTTCCAAAACTGTACAAGCCATTTCAGGTAAACTGCTAAAGCTACGTCCCTACATTGAAGGATTCCCTCCCCAGTGAGCTGTATGACAACTTCATGTTGTTTTCTGTTGGAATGTACTTGTTGCTGTCCCCTAGTATTTCTGAGGAAATGTTGGCCTTTGCGCACAAGCTGATGGTTTCTTTTGTTGAACACTTTGGGACAGTGTATGGAAGAGGTGAAATTGTGTACAATGTACACCAGCTTATTCATTTGGCTGAGGAATACAGGAAGTTTGGCACTCTAGATAATATCTCAGGATTCCCTTTTGAGAACTATCTTGGACAAATTAAGCATCTTCTACGCAAGCCACATCAGCCTCTACAACAGGTAGTGAAAAGGTTGTCTGAAATTCCACATGTTGGATCCCCATGTCCCACAGATGATCCAATTTTGCGTAATATTCACACTGATGGGCCTGTCCCCCCACAGTTTACTTCTTCACAACAGTACAGGAAGGTCTCCACTCATCGGTTTACTTTGTCCACAAAGAAAGGAGACAATTGTATTGAGGTTGGAGATGGATTTGCATTAGTAGAGAATATTCTTAAATCAGAGGAAGAGGTATATATAATTTACAGAAAGTACAGACACAAACAGCCATACTACATGTATCCCTGTGAATCATCATACATTGGTACATACAAGGTCAGTGGCTTGCAAGAAGATATAGGGATAGGTAAACTTCGCTATATCAAGCGCAAATGGCTTCTCTCTCCAGACGGAGATGGTGCCATTGCAATACCACTACTTCATTTAACAGCATAACCATACTGCCCTACAAAGCTAAAGTGCAGTAACTATATTGACACACTGACTCTAACGTCGGATTTCGGGGCATAACTTACCTCATTAATAAATACACAATTAGTACAATATTACATGTACACAGATAACATGTTTGGCTGGCCAATTGAAACGCTTAAAGGAAAACTCCAACATTTTGTGAAATTAGCTTATTTAACATCTTCCCTGGAGTTGGACAAGAAGATGCATACCTTTTTCGTCTCTCTGCATGCTTTGGGCTTAGGGAACGCCTGGACCGTTAGCCTAGCTTAACTTCATCACTGGAAGTGGGGCAGACATCTAGCCTAGTTCACTACAGTCAGGAAATATACTCCAAATACAACTCCCAAACGTTCCTGTAAACATGTTGTGACCTGTGTGTTTACCCCGTCTCCCAGTCACACAAGTCACACGAGTCTCCCAGTCACATGAGTCTCGTGTGACTGGGAGACTTTTGTGACTTGGAGACTTGTGTGACTTGTGTGACTTGGAGACTTGTGTGACTTGGACTTGTGTGACTTGGAGACTTGTGTGACTTGGAGACTTGTGTGACTTGTGTGACTTGGAGACTTGTGTGACTTGGAGACTTGTGTGACTTGGAGACTTGTGTGACTTGTGTGACTTGTGTGACTTGGAGACTTGTGTGACTTGTGTGACTTGGAGACTTGTGTGACTTGGAGACTTGTGTGACTTGTGTGACTTGGACTTGTGTGACTTGTGTGACTTGGAGACTTGTGTGACTCGTGTGACTTGGAGACTTGGACTTGTGTGACTTGTGTGACTTGGACTTGTGTGACTTGTGTGACTTGGAGACTTGTGTGACTTGGAGACTTGTGTGACTTGTGTGACTTGTGTGACTTGGACTTGTGTGACTTGTGTGACTTGGAGACTTGGACTTGTGTGACTTGTAGACTTGTGTGACTCATGTGACTTGGAGACTTGTGTGACTGGGAGACTTGTGTGACTTGGAGACTTGTGTGACTTGTGTGACTGGGAGACGTGGTAAATACACAGGTCACAACATGTTTACGGGAACGTTTGGGAGTTGTATTTTGATTGTATTTGGAGTATATTTCCTGACTGTAGTGAACTAGGTTAGATGTCTGCCCCACTTCCAGTGATGAAGTTAAGCTAGGCTAACTGTCCAGGCGTTCCCTAAGCCCAATGCATGCAGAGAGACGAAAAAGGTATGTATCTTCTTATAACTCCAGGGAAGATGTCAAATAAGCGAATTTCACAAAATGTTGGAGTTTTCCTTTAAATGCTTCAAAAATGCAATGTGTGTAGTGCACTTTGGCTTTGTAGGACAGTATGGGAATGGCTTGTAAGGAGAGATCATTATGAGTACCGTAAATTCTCATTTCAGCCCTTTGAAGATGAATGGTGAGGTGGTGCTGTGGTCAGTTGTACAGTTCCCAAATGGTGGGACAGCAGTAGTTCTAGAGAGCTGGTTCGACCTATTCTATTATTATTAGTCTATTATGTATAGTGTATCGTGCGGCTACCGTTCTACAGTGACCAGCATTACCAACGTTTCCTCGTACCAGCTAGTGTGCTTATCCAGGCTGGGCTGCTTACCCAGGCGCTTTCACCCGAGGAGCCCTAGACGAGGACCGTGTGGATATGTACACTGGATAACCTACACCGACGACTACAGACAGAAATAAGGCTGGTACTATAGATTATTCACCTTACGTATAAATACGTTTCAGGTGGATACAGCAGTTAGTTACCCCAATAAGTTGAAGCCTTCACCACGATACAACGTGCTGTGAAGTGTGCCCGTTTTGCCCCAAAATAGAGCCTTGAGACCGCGTGCAAATTGATAGCTGAAGTGTCAGAGTTTAAAGCTGTATCGTTGAGTTCGACCTATTCTATTATTATTAGTCTATTATGTATAGTGTATCGTGCGGCTACCGTTCTACAGTGACCAGCATTACCAACGTTTCCTCGTACCAGCTAGTGTGCTTATCCAGGCTGGGCTGCTTACCCTGGCGCTTTCACCCGAGGAGCCCTAGACGAGGACCGTGTGGATATGTACACTGGATAACCTACACCGACGACTACAGACAGAAATAAGGCTGGATTATATTAGTTTAGGACGGTATGGGAATGGCTTGTAAGGAGAGATCATTATGAGTACCGTAAATTCTCATTTCAGCCCTTTGAAGATGAATGGTGAGGTGGTGCTGTGGTCAGTTGTACAGTTCCCAAATGGTGGGACAGCAGTAGTTCTAGGGAGCTGGTTTAATGCTAAAGACCAGACTGTGTTATGGCCCCCTAAACACATAAACAGGGTATCTGCAGGTTTAGCCCAGTCATATTTAATGCTTTTTAAGACTTTTTAATGCCACTCAGAATTAAATTTAATACCAATTTCACAATAACAAAATGAATAAAGTTTTCATTCATTCATCCAGTTGTTTTGTTTTTGTGGTTTTTGTTGAATGAATACTTTGTTTAACAGATTGCAGAATGGGTACAATACAGTACGGCTCAATACACACAATTGTTAAGGGGATGCAGACCAGAGAAAGACGTTTGTCTTGTTTACATCAGGGTCCCCCATTTTCAATTCATAGTGACATTTATGACATACTCAACATACATGCCATTTATGGCATAGGGACATACAGGTATATAGTCAGGGGAGGAAACTAACTTTTTGGCTTACCAGCCAACTGGCCAGTATCTGATTTTTTTTACCAGCCAAACAGATTTTTTACCAGACAAAAAAAATCGCTAATTGTGATAATTACTTCTTTGTATGTCAAGCCGCGTCAATGTTGTGTATGCATCTGGGTAGGCACACTGTGCCTTTAAGACAGCACAGTGGTCTTACGACAGTGCTGTGAAGTACCGTCAAGTGTTGTGGTAACGTCAGTTGGGTTGGTGTGCTGTTGTGCACAGTGCACTGGTTGAGCTAGCCCCTTTCGTGACTGCGATGTGCAAGCCAGGGGCTTTTGAGCATGAAATAAAATGTCTAACCTTACGTCGTAGTCCGGTGCTTTTTTGGAAACATTATAGTCATAACAGATACACCTAGCTGGCTGCTTTGAGCACACAGGGCTAACGTTAGCTAGCAAGCAGCTATAGCTAAAACGCTAACTAGAAGCTAACCACTGTATACAGTTCCAGTAGACTAACATTACACCTCTGTGATTTAAATGTGTCCTTAGTAACTTATACTCGAGGGTTGTACTAGGGTTGGATGCAGTTCCCCGTTGGTCAGTCTGTCTGTTTTCCATCTTCTGCTGTGTTTAACGTTATCTGTTTGCGAGTGCTCCTGATGGCTAGCCTAGTACCACGGGACTTTTATTATTATATGTCCGCGGGTTGGCCAGTACTGCGCAAACGTTTATTAAACATTATATGTCCGCGGGTGGTCTTGTGCAGTGCTCTCGTGGCACTGTCAACTAAAGCGAACACTCAGAAGACGCGCACCGTTTGCCAGTGCAGTGATTGCAGAATGTTTTATTTTTTTGTATACTCGCCAGCAGGGGAGGAAACTAACTTTTTGGCTTACCAGCCAACTGGCGGGTATCTGATTTTTTTTACCAGCCAGACGTAAAAAATACTAGCATTTGGCCAGTAAAGTGGCCTAATTTCCTCCCCTGTATATAGTACTGTACCGTTACATTTGTGACATATACGATATGCAAATATACAGTACTGTTACCCATAGATCCTAACATACATGGGAGGATACTGTACGTCATTAGGGGGGGGTGGGTGGGTGGGAGGAAAAAATACATAGTGGGTGAAGATCTCATCGAACATAAACACAAACGTGTCCTTGTTTACATCCGTGAATAGATTATTTTCAAGTTAAGACCTCAGCTTCAAGCTTTGGCGTGGAGCCGAATGTTATCCGGACTTCTGTTGGTGCAGATGTTATAGTCCTACCTGAGATGGCGCAGCTGGTGTGGAGGCAGGGGCCGAAAATAAATGCGAAATAGTAGTTTGCAGGCGGTTTTTGCAGAACGCTCAGCATGTGCGACGCGACTGCTCTTTTTTTTTGCAGCGGGGCTTGTAATGGTCTTTGACTGGGACCAACCATCGCGCAAACAGTGGATTGTCGAGCCTGTTCTCATTAAATTGGCACTTAGTTTCCCATATTAACGAGTGCAAATGCTAAACTAAACTAAACGTAAGTATACTGTGACATGCTACAGAAGCTTCAATACACGGGTGCGTTTATGGGGGACCCTGATGTAAACTTGAGTATAGATGTAGCAGTACTGTCTATCTCTATGTCATGTGTGTCATATGATGAATTGAAAATGGGGGACCCTGATGGAAACAAGACGAAAGTCTTTCTCAGGTCTGCATCCTCTTAACAATTGTATGTATCGAGCTGTACTGTACTGTACCCATTCTGCAATCTGTTAATAAACTTTTCAATCAATCAATCAATCACGTTAGCGTTATCGCTTCGCCTTGCTAACGTTAGCTAGACTCCGTTGCTGAAATGGTTCCCCGGCCAACACATTACACAAGGAGTTGTGTTGGTTCCGCCCCATTCCGGTCTGCGTGATTCTACAATGAAAAGTCAAACTTTATCTCCCGTTATAGTTTTCCCCCAGATTTCATAATAAAACATAAGATGACATGGGATTTTATCTTTCCTTTCTATGGCATTTTTAAGACCTCTGAAAATGGATTTAAGACATTTTAAGACAAACTAAGGCCTTAATAATTGATAAACAAATTTAAGACCTTTTAAGACTTTTTAAGGATCCGCGGACACCCTGATAAAGCTCACAAAAGCCCTTCGAGATGGACTGCAACCAGATGATAAATGGATCACCTATAAGGATGTACGTGAGCTTACTACGTGTGGTGAGTATTTCGTGCAACACATACACAAAAAGTGAGGACGCAAATTGTGACGATGCACATATGATAAGAGGTACATATATTTTTTCGTTAAACACTGGACTGCAGATATGTTAATTGTCATTTTCTCTCTGCTCTTTCCAGAGACCCATGACGAGGCCAAAAAACGAGAGACCAAGTACACCTCAACTATGTGTCCAACCTCTGAAATTGAATCTGAGGACGAAGGAGATCTCCGCCAAAAAAGAAGATCCAGGTACAGTGTTCACTTTGTTAAAGGGACAACTCTCCCTAGGGTGTTGTAAATAATGGCACTGCTGTTGTAGTTGCAAGTAGTGCTAAAAGGATAACACACAGTGGCCTGAGGGCCTATGTATTCAGACTTTAGCCTTGACTAATAAACGTAGTATCATAACTACATTTATTTATATGTGTGTATATATATACTTTTTTTTAGGCCAAATCAGCAGTATGTGCACTCGGACTCTGACTCGAGTGGCGACGCCAAAAGAAAACGTTTTGCCAAAGCACCTGATGTGGGTTTCCCAGGTATTGATGCAATGCATTTATTTTATATAGGCACTTTGGAAATGGCTACAGTTAATAATAATAAACAGTTAAACAAATTAGTCTGACCATGTACCGACAAATTGAGCATTTTAATTTGATTGGACTTCTGCATTTCTTGCAGTTATTCTATAGTTGGCCCAAAATATATACATTGTGAATAACATGCCAACTAAAATATGTTGTAGGACAGACTCCAAAATCGAGCCGGTCTCGTAAGGCGCTAAGATCCGTCAACCCTCCAGTTGTTGGCCAAGACCCTACAATGAATGGTATGTTGCTATGCATGTTAAAATGCCAACTAGATGACTGTTTAAACATGATTTGTAGCATCTTCAATTCTCACCCTGGCTTACCTTTTTTAGATTCTTTGGATGGTGGCATGATCTACAGCTATTTAGATTCGTTGCAGACTCCTGATCCAAATAACAGTAAGTGAACCCATATCTGTGTTCTTGTGAGGAGATGGCTGGCAGGTCGCTGGCATCATGCATGCAACAGAATACATGTTTACAATGTGCATGCCAGCCCACTACACAAATTCAAAGCCTTCACAACTTGCAAGCAATGTCACAATACAAATGTGTAGTTGTACATAATGCTTTTATATTGAGCACAATTTCCACCATGTTTGAGTCGCAACTTATTTTACATTTCCCCTTTGTAGATATGGTTACTAGCAACTACCGGCAATCGCTAACTCAACATAATGGTGAGTTATCAAGCAATCTCATAACATAATATTCTGGCATGTTTAAAATATCTGTATTGTCTCGCATTGTCTTTGATATTTTTATTAAAGTAGTATTTGGCAGTGCACGTGAAATCAGCTGAATGGAAATCAAACATTTTCTCACATGGGGGATTACAATAGCCTCATTTGCTAATAACTTTGTGTATTTCCTACTGTGTTTCAGCCGAGATGCCAGGATTTGATATTGTTCAGTATCACCAGCAGCAGCAGGCCTCACATGTCCAGCAGCTGCAAGATCGACAAAGTGCAAGTAGTGGTATGATACTGTACTCTTTCAGTAACAGTGTTTTGAGAGACGGGGATACAACTCCTTACACCCCTTCCTGACATAGAGCGACGCGAGCGAGCGAGAAAAAGTGATTAAAATGTATTCGTTTCAATCAGACTATCCTGACCTGCCGCGAGCGACAGTGAACTGAGCAGCGATGTCGTTCACCCCTCAAATATTCGCTCGCTGTGTCTCTAGTTGAGCGATTACGCGGCCGAGTCCCGCCCCTAAACACTTTTTATTGGTCGAGAATCCAGGTAACACACACTCGGACACACGCTGCGTCATATCAGGACAGTGTCGTGTGCGATTTCGTCTCCAGTTCGCTCGCTTGCTGCCTGTCAGGAACCGGTGTTAGTGATTATGACATGTATGTTAATTTGACTGACAAGTCAGATTTTGTATTTTTAAATATAATGATTTGTTTCTACAGGGATGTCGGGATGCAGCTCGGGGCAATACTACAGTCCCCCTGGTCTCTCACAACATGCACAAAATGGTATGCCATTTTAGAGGGAACTACCACCAGTTTGATCCAATGCAGTCAAACTAGTGAAATATATAACTATGATTTTGTTTCTACAGCGATGTCAGGACACAGCTCAGGGCAATCTGGTGTTTCACAGCGTAGACAGATGGCCGGCGATGACGGGCAGCTTCTGAAAGGCAAGTCTATTGGACATGGTGTAATTCCTCGTGTGATTTGCTGCTTATTTTTATTTCTCACTTAATGATTTTAACTCTTCTTCTGAAGACCTTACCATCCAGAAGAATAATTCAATGCTGGCTGAATTACTTGTCGTGGTGAAGGATCTATCGAGAGATGTGCAGTTCATCAAGACCGAGTTGGCTGAGGGCAACATATCTGGTGGGACCAGGGGACACGGCGTGGCCACCACAACCACTATGCTCCCCTTCCAGCTGCCAATCGCCAGTGAACAAGACTTCAATGAGGCAGAATCATTACTGATGGAGCAATCAGTCCGTCAAAAGATGGTAATTTATTGAACTGCATTCATTTATCAATGTAGATCGTTTCAGTGTGGTCTTGTTCAGGGGAAAAATGTGTTTAGCACTTTCTAGTTCAAAACGTGTTAGAGCTTGTATATCTGCTATTTATGAAACGTTTTGAAATTGTTCAAATATACCGTTTACATATGGACAGGAGGGTTAATGTGGTTAAACCTAATGACTGGCATGGGCTGGAATATCAGTGCATGCATAAAGTGTGTGTATAAACAAGTTGGTTGCTCTGTGTTCATAAAATAAACGTTATGCTGTTTCTAACGCAGGGCCTTCATTTTCTTCTCTCTGATTTAGATTTCTCGCCTGGCTTTGGTAGGAGGCACCAATTCAGAGAACCTGATCAGACTGATGTTGAAAACTGCTATGACCAACGCCCTGGCCAGTGGGTTCAACTGGGCTGGAAAGAAAGACAAGCGTTGTTCAGAAAGCAAGAAGCCATTCAAGCACACCACACTACAAGCCTGCATGTTTGGTGAGCTTCCTCCCCTGCAAACTACTTCATAGGTTAAGTTTAGGTAGTGAGGTGGTGATGCTGGTGATGCTGGTGATTCAGAATATAATTATGCTGTTGCAAAAACTTTAAAAAAAAGTGTTATGTTGGAATAAAGTGATGAAAGTGCAACCTATAAGAAATGGACAACGTAATTGAGCTTTAGAGGTGCATGGATACACATTGTATTGCCTAGATGGTGTCAGGCTAGGCGATTGCTTAATTCTCTTTCCTGTCCAGTCTAACTGGATGCTGACTGTAGCTTGTTACTGTAGACCTACAGAGTGAGTAATTGAGTGATTAAAAAAAATCGCACTCGTGTGAAGTGAGGGCCGGGTGCTCTTATCATCGTACATCATCTCACCCACCTCTCTTCCTCCCTTTTTTATTTTTGTGTCTATCAGCTGCTGCTCGACAGTTTGACCCCAAGCTGACCGACCAGGACTACAGCGAAACTGTCAAGAAGTGGCTTCGTTATGCGCCAGACCGGGAGGGAGGCATCTCAAGGAACCGAAGTGACCCAAACTTAAGTCAAGCGAACCAGAGTCAAACTTAGGGTACCCCAGCACAGCACAGCACACCATACACTGTTTCCCTGGTTCATACAGTACAAGGAATTACCCTGGCATCTACTTGAATGACTTATGCTGCTTCAGCCTGTTCTTGGAACCGAAGTGACCCAAACTTAATTGTCAAGCGAACCAGAGTCAAACTTAGGGTACCCCAGCACAGCACAGCACAGCACACACTGTTTCCCTGGTTCATACAGTACAAGGAATTACCCTGATGGACACTGTTCTTCCATGGACGGCATCTACTTGAATATGCTGCTTCAGCCTGTTCTTGGAACCGAAGTGACCCAAACTTAATTGTCAAGCGAACCAGAGTCAAACTTGGGGTACCCCAGCACACTGTTTCCCTGGTTCATACAGTACAAGGAATTACCCTGGACACTGTTCTTCCATGGACGGCATCTACTTGAATGACTTATGCTTCAGCCTGTTCTTGCAGTGTTTATTTTTTTTATTTTTAATTTTAACCTTTATTTACCCAGGGTAGGTTCGCTGAGCACAGATGCTCTTTTTCAGCTACGCCCTGCTTCACATTCACAGAGTTCCATTCACACCTGGGAGCTGCCCAGGCCTAACAAAATTAATAGTTGGTTTCAGGTTGCCGACCGACCCTGCCGATTTAGGTGCGACCCAATATATTTTATGAGTTTTTAGAAAAAATTATATATATATTTTTTTTTTTATAAAGTTTCATAGAAATCTTAGTCAAACATTTAGTATTATGGATATTAAACATGCTGGCAGAGTACATGCATCCATGTTGTTGTGAACATTTTAATTAAATAAAGAAATTCCCTATCCATAGTCGCCGTGGGAAAGAATAAAATAAAAAAATAAAATAAAATAAATTCCCTACCTACCCATGGCCAAACTGACAACCAACCTGAAACCAACTATTAATTTTGTTAGGCCCCAGTACAACCACAGTCTGACACTGTTGGCCACTGAGCAACTCCACTGGAGCAGTTAGGGTGTGCCTTGCTCAAGGGCACTTCAGCGGTTGGTGTTAAGGGTATGGGAGAGAGTTATATGGGAGAGAGTTATAGAAACATTAGGGGTGTAACGGTACACAAAATCCACGGTTCGGTACGTACCTCGGTTTTGAAGACACGGTTCGGTATTATTTTCTGTACAGTGGGGGGGGGGGGGAGGGGGGTAATCCAAAAAAAATTGCTTTTCATTTATCTATTTATTTAACTGTATTAAACAATATAAAACGAATTGGCCATAATTGACTGAGCAAACTAATGCTTACTGCTGTAACCTACTAATAACACTTAAGTAAATCTGAAGATTATTATATAGCAGATGCCTTGGAGGATAAGTCGTGGACAACTGTAGATCATCTAAGCTCCACTGTGTTTAAATTCAAATCCTATGCCATTGTTTATATTTAACCCTTGTGTCTGAAAACTAAAGTATTATACTCTTATTAGGGGACTAAATTGAAAAACTCCATAAAAAGATTATGTTGAAATAATTTCCCACTTTCTTTCCCATAAATATTTTATTCAACTTCAGCCCTGATCATAACCATTTTTTATATTATTTTTGTAATGAAATACTCCCACTTTTCTGAAAAGAGTTGTTAAATATGACAAAAAAAGAATATGTGGTGGTTATGATCGGGCTGAAGTGGAATAAACAATTTATGAAGAGTAAAAAAAAAAATACAAGATCATTAAAAGATTATGCCACATATTATGTTGGCTCATCACTGCAAAGTTATCAAACAAATACGAATCTGATCAGACACAAGGGTTAAGTTGTTGTTCCCTTTCTAATTTCCTCAAACATCTAGTCTAGTTAATGTGATCAATATTATTTGACAATTGATGCTTTTTGTTGGACATTTCAGTCAGTAGTGAGCTCATACTTTGAGCTCATAAGTTTATAGTTAAAATGATTGCAATATTGTCTTCGTTGTGCATGAATGCGTGTGCTCACCACACACAATATGTGTGTCACTATTCTGGCAGTGGCTATATTGTTAATGAAAGCCTGTTATAAGGTCTGTTATTTGTTTTTTGTAAAAAGTTTTAGTCACTAAGTTCTGATACCCTAGAAAAAAATAAATTTTCATATTAAAGCCATGTTGTCATTTTTGTTCACATATTTTTGGAAATATGGTCATATAAGAATTGTTTTATTATTTATTTAACAATAGTGTGTTTAACAGCAGGAAAAAAACATGTAATGTTATGATGTATACATATCAGCAGCAATATTTTAATGTAAAATGTACATTAATCAGTATTGATTCCTTAACTTTACAAGTTACAAGTAGATGTACAAGTTACAAATGTACAAGTAGAGTACCATTTAGATTATGGTTGAATAAACATTGATGTCTAACATTGATTCAATATAAAATCAACTAAAATGTGCATGTAGATTACCATTTAGATTATGGTTGAATAAACATTGATGTCTAACATTGATTCAATATAAAATCAACTAAAATGTGCATGTATATTACCATTTAGATGATGGTTGAATCAACATTGATATAGTATCAGCTATGGTTGACACCTAACGTTGATTCAACGTTAGGGTCATAGACAACGATCTATATAATTTAGATGTCAGGCTTCAACATAGATTCAATATTTCTGCTGAACCCTATTTCAACGTTGATTCACTCATTTTTTGCTATCTGGGCATTGATGTGGCATAATTGCGAAACGTGTTTAGTCCCTTGTTTGAGCCGAATCTGGGTTTAACATGATTTGTTGAGCTTCCTCTGGTGTAGTGGTTGTGGTATTCACTGACCTTTGGGAAGTATTTTGACATGTACATGGGTACCTTAGTCGTATAGTGTATCTTGTAGACCAGGCCCATTGCAAGTTGCTGTACTCTGTTGTCTACTCTAAGCCATCCTAGGTTGTCAAAGTGGGCAGGGGTGAGGTGGGTTCTGGGGGTAAGGTCAAGTAGTAGTCTGACCAGCTTGTTTTGTGATGTTTGTAATTTTGTTTTAAGCGCCTTTGAGGTGCTTTGGTACCATGAGGTGCACGCATAGTCGTAGTACCCTTGAATGAGTGCTCCTGCCAGAGTCTTCAGGGTATTCTTGTTTACCAGAGAGGAGATACGGTACAAGAATCTAGTTCGTTGGTTGACTTTTTTTATTACATTGGATGCCATTTTGTCACAGGAAAGATTTGCCTCTAGGATGGAACCCAGGTAGGTAATTTTGTCTTTCCTTGTGACAATATTGTCACCCACTGTAACTGAGAAGCCGTCGGTCTTGCTGAGTTTGTTATTTGAACCGAAGAGAATGGACTCTGTTTTGCCCATGTGTAATGATAGTTTGTTATCAGCGGGCCATATGCAGATTTTGCCTAGTTCCGAGCTGAGGGTTTTTTCAACCTGCAACCTGTTCTTGTCAGAGACCAGCAGGGCTGAGTCGTCCGCAAACAGGAACAAGTTGCAGTCACAGGCTGACGACATGTCATTTGCATAAATTAGGAAGAGTAGCGGTCCTAGTATGCTTCCTTGTGGAACACCACAGCTCACTGTGAGGGGGGGGATAGAGTACCGTTTACCTCTACCATCTGTTCTCTCCCCTCCAGGTAGGATTGCATCCAGCTCACTGATAAACTATCAAAACCAATTGCTTTTAGCTTGTCAATCAGAATGGAGTGATTGACAGTGTTGAAGGCCTTTTGTAGGTCCAGCATGACCATGCCGCAGTATTTGCCCGAGTCCACCTCGTTTTTGATGTGGTCGTTCAAATAGAGGAGGCATGTGTCAGTGGAGTGGGACGTTCTGAAGCCAGATTGGAATTCGTAGATTCGATTATTTTCCGCCAGGTACTTTTCGACCTGTTCGTAGACTATTTTCTCCATGACTTTCGAGATGGAGGTAAGAATAGAAACAGGGCGGTAGTTGCCTGTGTCTAATTTGCTGCCCTTTTTATGCAGAGGGGTCACTCTCGCAATTTTGAAGTCCTTGGGGACGTGTCCCTGTTTTATAGAGAGGTTTATTATGGGTGTGATGACTGGGGTGATGGCGGATGCTGAGTCTCTGAGGAATTTGGAGGGGATGTTGTCATGGCCAGTGGCCTTGTTAGGTTGGAGGGCGTTAAATTTTTTGAGTATCTCATCTGTTGTTACCATTTCAAGTTTGAAGTCGTCTTTGTGGACCCCTAGGTTTTTGTAGTATGCTACTATGTGTTCTACCCCATAATGCCCTGAGTGGGAGGGTAGTTTGTTTACCAGTGTTGTGGCTATGTTTGTGAAGAAGATGTTTTAAGTAATTGGCTACATCCAGCTTGTCTGTGATGAGCGTGTTGTGCGTCTTTATGTTTATGTTTGAGAATCTGGTTTTAAGTTTTTTACTGCAGCCTAGTTGATTATTGAGTAATTTCCAAAGTTTGCGGGGTTTGTTTTTGTTTTCCTCAGTTTTGTCGTTTTACGGTTTTGATCATGGTGTTTACGTCATTTCTTAGTCTGTTTCTTTGAATTTTTTGTTCAACCACGTGGGCTTGGAGTTCACTGTTTGAGCTTTTGGAAAGCTTTGTCTGACTTTTATGAAGTTCAGAGCATTTTTTGTCTCTGGCTTTCATAGCGGCCAGTATTTCAGTGTGCATCCATGGCTTTTAACCCTGGTGGTTGTTAGGGGTGCCATGTTGTTGAGTATTGTTGTGAATTTGGTTTTGAAACCAAGCCATGTTTCTTCAACCTGTGTACCACTGAGTTCATCTGACCAGTCCAAGCTCCCCAGTTCTAGGTTAAAGGCCTCTCTAGAGTAAGTTTTGAGGTCTCTAGATGTGACTGTTTTGTGACAGCCGGCCTTCTGTTTTAGCTTTTTGCGGGTACAGAAAATCATATAATGATCACTTAACCCGCATGCTATCCCCCCTTTATTGGAGATCATGGACTTGTCAGAGGTCAAAATGAGGTCAATGGTGGTTTGTGTCGAATCACATACCCTTGTGGGTTGGGTGATTAGATGGCTGAAACCGTGCAGATCAGAAAATCTACTGAAGGCCTGGAAGACGGGTGCTGCTTTACGCAGCATATCCGTGTTCCAGTCCCCAATAAGAATTTGTTCTACCCCCTCCACCCCAGCTAAACACCCATCAAGTGTGTCATAGAAGCCACTCTGTTCTGGCGGTCTATAGATTGTGCCTACTAGTACTGGTTTCGCCCTATCTAATACGATTTCAATCCAAACAGTTTCAATTTCGTCATGGTTAAGGTCAGTACGGTTGATGAATTTGGTATATTTGTGTATTGTCGTGGAATATATTATCATGTTCTTATAGATCTGTGTTGAGATATCATGTTATACAGCTTGACTCTCAGTATGACCAGCTTGACTGGTTAATGTGTGTATGTCTCTTTAAGAACACTCTGACATCCTCGCAGTCATAACAAAGTTGTTGTTGCTCCCAGTGACTGAGAACCATTTTTGTTTACCTTCATCATCATATCTGATATTATGTTATGACTGACAACTGTGTATTTAACATATGTCTGAAACAGTGCTCTGGGTCAGTCTATGGCCAGACGCTAGTGGGTTAACATATTGTCTCTGACTATAGACTGTCCTTTCATATGTGGCCACGGTGAAATAACCTTTCTTCTTATTGTTAAATAAACTTTCTTCTTATCATTAATAATGACTCAGAATGATTTGTAAACGGCTCATCGTTTAGTCCTTTAATATTTCCCATTACAGATGGCGACGAGTGAAATGATGGGATATTTTTTTTAACTAGTTTATTAGATTTTAAAGCGATGGGTGTCGAGGTGGCCGCGGGACGGGCTCTGCAGACAGGGTGAATCTTGGGTTTCCAGGGAAGCGCTGCCCTGTCTCAAACTCCTCCGCACACTGGGGGGGGGGGGGGGAGAACAGTCTGCGCCGTCCGTTTGGCTGTCACCTCCGGCTTGAACCTTGGGAACGCGTGGGGAACATTCGGTGAGCTGTTGGCATTCTGTTTAAAGCGGTTTTGTTTTGCATCTATAAAGTAGTTAGGTTACGATTAGATTAGGGCGTCTAGATTGACCAGACAGCGAATGACACAGAGTGGTGATTGCCGACGAGCAGTCCAGGGGAGAAATAATATCCTTTGCCTCAAATCCTCCGGGAAAAAACAAGGAGAAGGGGGACGCCTGTCTACCGACTGTCTTGTCAACTCTTGACAGGTAAACCTATGGGGATGCGTGTGGGAGTTTGAAGTTATTTTTGGGGTTCTGGGTCTAGATGGTGTCTAACATTAGAACATAGTTTTTCTTTTTGTGTGTAACCCTCTTGTTTTCCTATGATCACTTGGATTTAAAGGGTACGTTCTGGTAATTAGCGAGAATTACATTTGTATCCGATATTGTAGACATGTGCAAAGTGTACTGTGAGCATGTTGGGAATTACAGGAGTTCATGCAATAAGTCCCACTATTTAGACACAACGCATGGGTTATCTTTTAGGCACTGATTCTGTTTTTTGGGTTGTTTTTCTTTCACAAGGAGGCGGGAAGTGAGTCCGTGCATGGGGAATACCAAGGGAGGAGACAGGTGCTGTGTTGTGTGATTAGTTTCTACCACCTATCTGGTCAAACTGCAGTTTTTCTGAAAATAAATAGGATAGGGCGTTGTTAATACGCTGTTGCACTGAGCTTTTTTCCCCCAAGTGCTTAGAGGAAACACATTTTTTGGGGGCCACATATTTAATTTTTGTTTTGTTTTGTTTTTGTCTGTTAACTCTTTCAGTGCCACTCACGAGATTTCTCGTGTTTTTTTATAGGTGGTTGCTAGCCACTCACGAGATTTCTCGGATTTTTTTTATTTTTAATTTTTTTGCGATCTGAAAAATTATTGCATCACCCGAGCCTACCCGAGTATAGCCGAGGGGCGCCGACGATCACTGTGGAAAAAAGCGCCCCCTGTCGTCTCCCAGATGACATAAGTGATTTTGGAATGGACTCAATGAAAATGAATGGGGGAAAAAATCCGGTACTCCACATTTTCCAGTTCACTGATCCAGTTCATTCTGGAGCCTCAGATCCCTGCGGATCATAGAGATCTACTGTGTCGCGTTGGATCCATACACTTATCGATTTTTTCGAATGGTGATCAGGAATTGGAATATACCAGTTGGATACCATCTGATGTCAGGTAAGGACTCTATGTTATCAGTGGTAGGATAATCGGAGTAAGTTTGATGAAGTTATAAGCTGTTTTGTGAAATGTCTTCTTTCGGTTTCATTGTAAAAGTCCGAGAGGAAATCAACAGGGCGATTATCAGTGCGCGGCCGTAATGTGCGTGCGTGCACGTATAATATTGATCATCTAGCGTTTATTTGAAAACGATTCATAAAAAGGCCGACGAATATCAACGTTGTGGAATATTCCACTAAAAGACGATTTTCATAGAATGCTCCAGAATGAGCTGTTTTTTATATCAAAACGGGGGCTTTTCTAACTGCTCTGAAACGGAAACGACGCGATAAAAAAATAATCTGCCTTCACAGCACTGACTGGAAAATAGTATTTGATAATGCGATGGGCAGATTAGACACATAGCCATAATTTAAAACATAGATTAGGCGATATTAACGTTAACATTGGCGCCGATGGTGGCATTCAAGCGGTAAAACGGAAAACCAGGCATGGCATTGAAAGAGTTAAGGAAAAAGGTGCGTGTTAAAAAAATGGGGCAGCTTGCAGCCTGTATGTGGAAGGGGGGTGTGAGGGAAGAAGCTGACACTTTGTTCTCTCTCTTCTCCCACGGCGGTGTGCCCGGGGGGGGCAGTGGACTCCGGGCTCGGTGCCTTTCCGTGTGCGTCACCGACTGTCCCGCCACGTCAACGGCCTCGCCGATGACCATCAACTCCGGAGCGAGGAGATAGGCCTCATATACGACCACCCGCAACGGTCTGGCCTGTGTCAACGGCCACACATGGGGCTGGATCAATAACAGCAGATGAAATGGCCAGGCAATTAGAGAAACTGAGTCTGCATGCTCAGGAGCTGATGGAGCGGTCACAATTGTCGCTGATAACAACGGTCGGACAATCACAGTTAGCCCTGGTGAGAACTGTCTCACAGCTTGTTGGGGAGGGCATCCCGAAGAGCATCCCGAGGGGCATCCCGAGAAAGAGGCAGCACAAACCTGCTGGTGTTTGTTTTGTATGCGGCCAGGACGGTCATTGGCATAAGGATTGTGCCTATGGGGACGAATTTGAGAGGAAAAAGGCACAATGGCGGGCAGAGTTGCAAGGTGGGATGGAGCCCTCAGCGCATTGACTGGACGCACAGCGGGGAGGCATCGACCGGGAGGACATGACGTAGCAGGCAGAGTATAGCGCACACACATGTTTACATTGTACCAGCCACCACAATACTCATCAATATTTACATATATTAACACTTATGTCTGTGATCAATACATATAACTATCCTACATGTCTGTGACCTATCTGTGATCAATACATAGAACTATCCTACATGTCTGTGACCTATCAATAAAATAAAACAGGCATATGGTCAGAGATACGAGCGCGTATCACATAGAGAGACGATACTAGGTCTAAAAGGACCCACTGGATATCTACAGATATGTAAGGGAGAATTATGTGCGCTATCATACAATAAATAAATCGATTAATTGCCGCAATGATTAAAATGAATGCAATGATTTTGAGCTCGCCTATAGCAACGCCAGCCACATATAGCTTAACTACATTTCTCAATAATGTTGTTCCTTTTAACCAAGTAGCGTTATGGGTAGTGTAACGTTTGTTGTTTTTTAGACCCAAGTGGTTACTCGCTACTGCCGGAGAAACTGGACTGCTAAATGAAGATTAAAGATCTAACGTTCGGTGGTGCTCAGTGCTAACAACATTAGCTAAATAGCTGACAAACTGAATACAACGTATAGCGTAGCTACGACACAGAATAACGTTAATACAATTACATGCATCATTGTTTACAATAAACGGGTGGGGCTAGTCAAAGGACTGGACACGGGGACAAGTTAAACATGAATCAATTTATTATAACGGGTAGTTTCGAGTCGTGCCTACGCACCGCAGGGCTACTGTTCTAGTATATACGGGTTTGACACTTCCTCCTCATCGTTGATTGCCTGTAGTAGCTGCATCTAACGTTATTAGCTAACGTTAAAACTAACCTAAAGTTAGTTGTTCACCAACAATCTCAACATTTGTTTTATCATTAGCTCAAAAACACAGAACCGGGCGAGACAAGAGACAAGTGGTCCGCGCATAGGTTTTGCTAGGATAATCACACAACAATACTTCCGGTCCGGTCGGTGGGCTTCAAAATAAAAGTCTAGAACACCGGAAAAGACGGAGCGGTGGGCTTCAAAATAAAAGTCTAAAACACAGCGTTTTCCTCCGCGAGTACTCGAGTACATCATGTGATCGGTCGATCTGGATTATTTTTGCCCATCCCTAGTTTATCCTGTGCGGAAGTCTCCATTCCAATAGAGATAGTGTACATTTTGGTCTTTATTTTGGTTATGGTTTCACTACCTTTTTATTTTATTAGGTTTCCAGTTTGTTTCCTCACACTTTATTAACATTTTGTACATGGTACTGTGGCGCAAGGTACATTAATAATACATGTTCATGTTAAAAGGATGACACAAAAAGCCAGACAGAGGGCTTGTGTCCAGTTTCAGTTTGTTTTATAGTAAACAATACAATTAACAAGGTAGCTGGCCAAAAACACACTTATGAGTGAGAGTAAAAAAAAAATCCTACTTTTGAGAGTACTTAAGTACTGAAAAGTAAAAGTACATTGTTTTTTTTTTGGTTTTTTAAAGGGATAGACCAGGGGTCTCAAACTCATTCAATCATGGGCCAAGGATTGCAGCAAGTCATATTGTTTATTGTTGTTGTTTATTGTTTAAAAGCTCTATTACTCTCCTCTGTCACTGACAGATGCACAGTGGTTATATTATAGTAGGACTACAGGGAAACATAAATAAAATAAAATAGAGAAATAAGATGTATGTATTACTGTTGTAAATTAGACATTAACACATCAAGAGAAAACGGGGTTTATTCAATGTATGTGATGTATAGATTGGGGGGAGATGACCACAGCTAAAACGGTGCCGGGTCAGAGAGAGCGAAATGTGCATGGCTTGGTTTAGAAGATGGTGATAGAACGGTCAGCACACTGCCGGCGATGGTGTTTGTTTTGAATTCCGATTGAAGACACAACAGAGATAGCACAGGGCACAGAGGCAGAGCGCGATGGAGGTTTTGACAGTGAATGAAACGTTTTGAAATGTGTGTAAAGGTTAAACGCGTTTGTCATGACAGCGCGTCGCATGACAACCAGGAGGGGGCCTATTTTTGGGTATAATTAATTGAGAAACCAAATAATGATTTAAGATTCTGAGGGGTGATTAGAATCATAGGGGGGGGGGAATCAGAGAGTTTTTCAATGTATATTTGGTTTATAAACTGATGTAGAGAGACAAGCTTTAAGAGGGTGATCATCACGAGTTGAACGGTGGAGGAAATAGCATCTAAAGGTGCCAGGTTAGAGAGGTAGAAATGTGTTTGCCTTAGCAAAGGGTGATAGACGGTGGTTTCGGAGCCAGCAGGGTGTGAGTGTGAGTACCAGAATGTTTTGAATTCCCTAGTACAACAACAAAGATAACGGCGGGGCAGGGGACACAGGAGCAGGACGATGGAGTTTTTTACAGTAATGAAACGTTTTAATGGTGTGAAAGGTTATAAACAGTTGTCATGGCAGCGGCACCTAGTAACCAGAACAGGGGCGGGGTCTGTCGTTGCTATGGCGAGGTGAGTAAATAGGCGACAGTGCAGAGAGGCAGATTGTTTGTTTTGAAGACCGTGTTAGCAGGGCAGAATGTTTACATTCCTAGCCAGAACATCAACAAGCTGATAAGATAGGCAACGGGCACAGAGAGAGGGAGCATGGGCCGTTTGTTTGAGAGAATAGCCATTAGGCACAGAGACAGATGAGATGAGGGGAAATGTCAACAAAACTTGAGCAGACAAGAGGGCCACCCATAGCCACGAGGAGATAGGAACAGGGACCAGAGTCACACGTCAGCTAGAGTACTCTAGACTGAGTTTGGCCGCCATCTAGGGGGGACAGTGGGATAATGCAGGCACAACTTCTTTGCAGGGTGTTACGTATTACTTTCACATGGTGGAGGGATACTTACTGTCTGTGGTGCATATTCACATTGTGGTTGTAGTGTGTTGTCACTAATTGGTGGTTTGATTGACACACTGTTTCTTCCTGTTTTTGTTTTCCATGTTATTAAAATGGCCGCCCTTGTAATTGACACAGGTGTGGTGATGAGGCACCACGCCCTACAAAGCAGAGCAGAGTGCAGGCTGCAGTGTCTCCCATTTTCACAAGATATGTCATCTCACCAGAGTCTAATCTGCTCTCACTGCTTCTATTTTTGCTGTTTGTTCTATTTTGGCCTATGTGCCTTCGTTTTGTTATTGACCTTTGGAGTCTGGAACACCCAGCTCTCACCCTTTTGTCCATTTAAATAGCTGTTCCAATAAATAGTTATTTTTGATAAACTCCTGTCTTGTCCTGTGTCCACCACTTTGCATTCAAGGCCTACACGAGCCATACTTTAGGCTTGAATGTAACATGGGGGCTCTAGCCGGTCTTCAAACAGGTGAGTATGCTCTTAATTTATAATATGATTTGACCACGTATATGCTGTTTAAATATTTAGTTTAGTGGACACCACAAGTAGGTACTTTCATTGTTTTCTGGCTGTGTTTAGCTTCCTGTGTACCACATAACCCTGGGGCAGTCATTGAAGGGATTAGTACCATATACTTGTCTTGTACTATACAATATACTTGACGGGTATATGGTCGATATGATCTTTGGCTGGTAGCAGGTGTGGTTGAAGAAAGCTAGGTCTACAGTGCATTAGCTTTCAATATAGGTAGGTTAGGGGGCCGGAGAATATAATTAGTGTGTTAGGACCTGATGTAAGTATTTTTGTTAGATTAGACATGTGGTGGGCCTAGCACTCCTTATTTGGCTGCAGTGTAGGTTTTAGAAGCTATCTGTGAGTCATATCAGATTGTAAGGAGCACCTGTTTGAATTGTTTGGATTTGTTTGTTTGAGTTTGTTTATTGGATGTTGCTTGAGTGTAACACAGGAGGTTTTGCCTTAGTTTGTTTGTGTTGCTGAAGAGCGTTTGTTCCATTATTTTAGGGATAAATGTCTACATACATATATGTGACTCCACAGGGTTAGTCTTGTGGGTGGTATGCATTATTGAGCTTGACCTTTTGATCCACTATGTGTCGTAGGAACGGTGGGTGAGTTGCTTGTGTTTAGGGTATTGAACTATATTCATACTAGAATACGGTCTAAAGTATAAGTATGTTTTTATCGTTTTCTGCAGCATTCTCCAGAACATGATTTATAGCCCCAAATGCATTATATTGATGATCAAATACAGTTTGATAGCATTCTGCAATTAGATAAGTCTTGGGGAAAAGTAAATATATTTGAGGGGACATTGCATTGTGAGATTGTTATTTGATTTCGAAGCAAAAGATGTTACCTTGTACATTACCCACTGTCAGCCTACATCGGGTCACTGAGAATGTGTCATATGTTACATAATAGGGGAAGTTATGTTCTTAGACATGCCTACCATTACATTTCTAGTGTAATACCGGCACTCCATTTAATGATAAACCAGCTTACTGGCATAAATTCTCTAGCATGGCCTACAGGGAGCATGCTATTTGTTTTGGGTATATTAAGATATTGTTTTTGGTGGTTTTTCTGTAGTTTTAGTCTCAATATTGGTACGTCCCAGATGCATCAGAGGGGTGGGGGCTTCAATATTATATATACTATATATATATGGGTTGTTTTTTTGGCCAACGAGGCTCTTGAGGGTATAGTATAGAATGTCTTAACTTCAAACCTGAGTGGACACTTTTTTACTATTTTAATGTCCTCTCTAAGTCATCTCTGTAAAATGTTACCGGACAGCTTTTTATTTCTTTCTCTCTCTTTTCCTTTGGTGAGTCTCTCGCTGAGCGTGTCTCTCTTCAGTCTCCTGTGCGGTCCAAGTACCCCGTCTCTGCCCGAGAAGAGGACACACAGCTATGGGGCGCAGAGGACCACTGACAAGTGCTGGCCCAGCTATTCTACTGAACCGGGGTTCTGCTCTGCAGTTACAGCTATGACACTGGACAGTTCTCCGTGACCATCAGCCGGGGACAAAGATCTGTGAGACGGTTTCCAGCAGACCTGTTCCATCAGGGGCACAACCGAGAACCTGAGTGGGGGAACCGACTACAGCTGATTATGGGGAAAGTAAGCTGTCCCAGTCTGCTGCAGACCTAGGCATATCAGCTGGTGAAAGCGTACACCCAGCTGATGGGACGCTAAGAACATCAACTGACAGCCAGCCTGATATTATCGGTGGTCCAGAGATAGAGATCTAAGAGGCGGCTTCCATCATGCTTTCGACCAGACTCAGTGGGCATGAACTGATGACAAAGGTCTAAGCCAGCCGGTCTTGCATCGGAGCCATGGACTGCAGATGAGGGGGTGTTTGGACCATCGGCCGGGGGAAGGAGGAGAGACCGTTTCGGGATTCGTCACAGATGATAAATGAGGCAAGTTTGAACCAAGACATATACAGATGTTACAGTATCATCCTAAGAGATGTTAGGTAATAATGTACTGAACTTGGTTCAGATTGAAGATGTTTTTGAATATGCTGTGCATTGCAATGGTAAACTTGAGTTATGTGTGACTTCCCTGAGATTATATTTCATTCTTTGTGAAGAGTCTGCAAATTTTGTTTTTGTTTCTTGCTGTTAATCTGTTTTCGCTCTACTGACAGAGTTTTGATAATATGTTTTGTTTTGGATAAGGGAAAAAAAAATTCTGCTAAATACTCTCCTGTTTTTTTTTGTGATTCTATTTTTCAGCTTGGTGGTGGGAGACATATGGCCTTGACAAAACCAGAGGCTGGACTGTACTATTGAGTCCTCCGACCACCATCTGGACATTTGCAAAGAGACGCTAATAATGGTTGGCTGTTATGGCGACTTCTCTTTTGCACGTGACACAGGGTCTATGCAGAGGACCTTTTGTTTTTTAGATAATAAAAATAGTTTATGCTGAGTTATTGTGGAGAGTCACGGCCACGTGACCCCGCAATCGCCATCTCGTCCCCCAGTACAGACGCTATTAAGACAATGGAAAATGACCGACCAGGATGACAGAGGGGGTGTAAAGTGTCACAGCCAACTAGTGACACTGGTTAGTATGACATTCTGTTCTTATGTATGAGTATGAGGAATGTCTGTAGATTCTTCCTCCCACTTGTGAAAAACTGTGAGAACTATGGACTGTGGACTCTGGAACCGTAACTTGTGTACACTACAATATCTTGCGTGATCTTGGAGAGTGGAGTCAATGGAATCAATATAATAGGTTTATTGTATATATTTGTTATAAATCTAGGCATATGTTACTATAGGTGTCTAGATGTGATATGTATTCTGGCTGGTAATGCCCCGTCAGAAAGGAATTGCGAATAAACACGTTATGTGTAAACACATGTTAAGTGCCACAAGTCAACGAGTGACACTTTGTATAATATTCTTATGTTTATTATATATGATTGGAGCTATGTATATGACCTGTATACTCTTTATACACTTATAAAACTACATTACAGTTAATGGAATATGCAGTCAGACGGGAAACAGAAACCTTTTGATAATGCATGGAGCTGCACAGTCCATTTCTCTGTCCATTTCTCTGGAATGTGCTCTCTCTATCTCCTGGCCTTGAGCTAAGAGCAGGCCCGAGCAAACAGCAGGTTGGCACACCCTGCGTAGAGTAGACAATGATAGGTACAAGTATGTGCATATATATATATGTGTACACTGTATACTATATATATATATGTACTGTTTTATACATGTATGTGTACCTGTATATATCTGTATATGTATGTGTTAGGCTAATCATGCTAAAAAGGACCATGTACTATATAGCACACGCAGTCTCCCTCGTCTGCATCCCCTTGAGTTGGGGTGAGTGAGAACGAAGGGGGCCCCTTCGTAATGCCGGGAGGTGATGGCCTTGGAAGACATCTCCGAGCAGGGTGCTTTCCACAGCAGAGACAAAGGGAGGTTGCACCATATCGTACTCTGTTCCAGCAAAAACGTTACAATTACTTTTCAAGTTACGGCCCAGTGGAGTAGGAGGGGAGGAGAGCTAGTCCCTACGTATTGTGCGTTGACTGGCTAGTGAAATTTCATCACTGTATCTGAACCAATGACAGAGAGATCTTGAATTCCTTTATAAAGGCTAACTCACTTCATCTCAGGAGAGATTTTTGGTGGAGCTGCATTCTGATATATTGTAAGAAGAAACCTTTAGTACTTAGAAACCATGAACTGTGCATTTATTGTAATCTTGTATTTTTAAAAAATAAAACCTTTTTGGAACCCACTTCGTATCCATTCTTCTGACCAGTCGGGTAAGCATTGAAATGTTTTGCATTGTAACTTCACCCATTGTTTAAGCATGAGGAAGCACGGCTTCGTGATGTTCATGATTTATGATGTAAAACTTTAGTAGTGTGTCTTTAACCAGTCGGCAGCAACACTGCCCCGTGATGTTCATGATTTATGATGTAAAACTCTAGTAGTGTGTCTTTATCCACATAGAGACCTAGAGAAAGAAATATATATCTATCTACCTATTTCTATATCTATATATATATATTATAGATTCTATATAATGGGCTTATTAAGTAATGTTACAGTGGTAATATACGTGTGACGGATAAGGGAAATGGATATCATCTGATTAAAGAGTGTCCTACTGGTCAAATGAATCCTTCCCGGTGCAAATAAAATAATAGACTCCGCAACTCCAATCACTTGACCTAAGGTCGATGACTGGGGGGGACGGAGCGGTGCGTGTGTCATGTCTATCGGTCGGGTTTAACCCCTGCAGTTTGTGGACGCATTGAGTTCTGGATATCACAGACATCGCAGGACGCTGCTTGATGTTGAGATGAGCGGACCAATGAGTTATTGGGTTATCAATCTGACCGAAGGCTGACATGAGCATTTAACAGTTATTATAATTTGTGTTATTTTTGGTTTAATGATGATAATATTTTTTGTTGTTTTTATGAAGTGATAATGATTGTGATTAATTATCAGACGGGGGAACTGTCGTGGAATATATTATCATGTTCTTATAGATCTGTGTTGAGATATCATGTTATACAGCTTGACTCTCAGTATGACTACTGGTTAATGTGTGTATGTCTCTTTAAGAACACTCTGATATCCTCCCAGTCATAACAAAGTTGTTGTTGCTCCCAGTGACTGAGAACCATTTTTGTTTACCTGATATTTTACATATCTGATATTATGTTATGACTGACTAAAAACTGTATATTTAACATATGTCTGAAACAGCGCTCTGGGTCAGTCTATGGCCAGACGCTAGTGGGTTAACATATTGTCTCTGACTATAGACTGTCCTTTCATATGTGGCCACGGTGAAATAACATTTCTTCTTATTGTTAAATAAACATTCTTCTTATCATTAATAATGACTCAGAATGATTTGTAAATGGCTCATCGTTTAGTCCTTTAATATTTCCCATTACAGTATATACACACAGACGCCACCTCCATACTGGTTTCTATCCCTCCTGACTATTGAGTAGTTTTCAATTTCAATCTCTGGATCCTGTACAGATGAGTCTAATTTAGTTTCTGTGAAACACAATATGTTAGCCTTACCGTTTAAAAACAATTCTTTGATTTCAGCCAGTTTAGGTCTCATGCTGTTTGTATTAAGGTGGAATATATGAAGTCCATTTTTGTTGGTAATCTGATTGATGTCGTCACACTGGAGGTAACTCTGTTCATTTGTGTCCTGTCCTGTGGTGGGGGGAGGGGGGGGCGTTGTTGTTTGTGCCGTGAGGGGGGGAGGGGGTGATCCTTTGTCCTTTGCTGGAGTCTGTATTCCTCTGTGTGAAAGCCCGCGATGTGGGGGGGGGCTGGTTGTTTACAGATGTGTCTGTTAGTCCTCCATTGTGGGGGAGGGGGGGTGCCTTTTGTCCTGGCCCGGGTAGCCTAGCTGGCATGGCGGGGCCAGCCGAGCTAACCGGCGGGTCATTGGTGATCTCGACGTCCCGCGCCGGTCTCCCTCTCGCCTCTCGCCTCGTCTGCAGGGGCTTCGGTGAGGGTATGTCGCCGCTTGCTGGTCGGCTGGTGCAACTGCTGGCTGTAGCGTCAGTTGCATGGATGCTGTTGATCTCGACGGCCGGTGTGAGGAGCGAAGCCTCGCTGTTTTGGCCCTGCGACGTGCTGGGCGCCTCGATTGTGAACCCCGGTTCCTTCCCTCTCGCTGTGGCCTCTCGTGGGTTCTTTTGCAGAGGTGGTAGAGGAGGAATGTTGCCGTTGATCATGTCGTTAGCCGCCGTCTGTGTGGGTAGCAGTTGTTCTGTTGTGCTGGCGAAGCTGGCCGCCGCTTCTTGGGTCAGCAGATCTAACTGTAGTCTCTGGTTCCGTGTCATTACGGGTCCAGGGTTCTGGTCTATGTCACCCGACATGAGCAGATATAATAAAAACATTGATTTCTTATTACACTTGCCTTTCGGGGGTAATTTCTTTCGTTCCGGATTTGCAGTAAGTACTGTGTGGATAGTCGTGGCTCCAAAGGCTGGATGTTTCCTCTCCATGCCCGTTAACAAGTAGAAGTCGCAATGGGACTGCTGATTTGCATTTTCGCTACCCTCCACTTCTGTATGGAGTTGTTGCTTGAGTTGTGAATTCAGGTACAAGTCCATAATCCACAGGAGGGAAAGTAGAAAATGCACAAAATACTTTTTTGTTGTTGTTCTGTTGCGTTGGTTACGGGAGCTGGGTAAAATGCGACCGTCCATGTTGAAGCCGGATACATACTAGATGACCATAATGTGACCAGGCGTGGATAATAGGGTCATATCGAGCAAGCTTCAAATATATATTTATTTTACATTATATCAAAGCACAATTTCTTACCTACAAAATAAGCCATCACTTGTACAAATCGGGGCAGATACTTTTAAATCTGTGTATTATGAACCATGACACTAACAAAATTCCTATTTGAGAGCAATGGACGCTCAAAAGAATTTAGCCATTATCTTACCCATGCATAATAGACTACTCTACCCAGAAATCAGTAATATTATTTTATAATACTGTAACCCCCCTCCCCACTTAACACCTCAGAGTCTGAGGGCAGCCATTCTGCCAATGAGAGAGAGAGCTAGTCAAGATAGTAATCAAGATTCAAGATTTTATTATAATTTAAGTACAAAAGAGGTCATAACAAATACTAGAAAAAATATATTATATACAACAAAATGCTAAAATGAGGTAAAAAGAATTAACAAAAAATGATACCCTAACACATTGAGTGCCACGCCCCTTCATGGAAGAGACAACTTCGTGCCGCCCATTAATTAACCCTTAGGAGTCACGCTGGAGCTTTGAACCCGTCGGCGGACAACAAAAGAAATTCGAATCCCTCTTAAATACTCAAAAAGGACATCTTTTCAGAAATCGATAAAAATAGAAAAATTGCCATTTCTAGTGCTTTGACATGTAAGGTATAAGTCCCCCAACTTGCTAAACCTAATACGACTTGTAAATACGTTTAATTCTTGCTAGATGGTATGCTTGTAATAATCTCCATTTGCGATAAAAACTACATCGCGCGTCACATCCATGGACACGCGCACACACCAAGGTGTTAATCACTGAGTGATCTAATATGCATATTCTTCAGCGCGAGAGGGGGGGTTGTGTTTCTCACTGTCTGTCGTTGATAATATAATCTGGTCCTGCAGTTCATTCAGCGCGTATCACGGTTATTATTATTATCATTATCTCTCGAGAATACACGGGACCCGACATTTAAAAGTAGTCTTATGCTTTTCATCCTCGCCCGTGTATATACCCACGTCGCGCTAAAACAACATAAACTACTGTATGGCAGACAGAGTGCGTGTGTGTACGAGTTATGAGTTATCTCGCAGTTCATTCAAGCGCGCATCACGGTTATTATTATTATTATCATTCTCTCTCGAGAATCCACGGGACCCGACAGAACGTTAATTTATGTATTAAAAGTAGTCTTATGCTTTTCATCCTCGCCCGTGTATATACCCACGTCGCGCTAAAACAACATAAACTACTGTATGGCAGACAGAGTGCGTGTGTGTACGAGTTATGAGTTATCTCGCAGTTCATTCAAGCGCGCATCACGGTGATGACAGCTCTCTCTAGAGTAGAACGGTGAGCTCACAGGGGCGTAGCTGGAGATTCTGGGCCCCATGAAAGAAACAATTTGTGGGCCCCCCAATCTATTAAAAAATGTGGGGCCCCCAATCTATACAAAAATGTGGGGCATTTGCTGGGCCCTTGGAATCATCCTACCCCCCCCCCCCCCAGCTACTCCCCTGCACACACACACACACACACTCTCTCTCTCTCTCTCAAAATAGTACATATTTCTTTCTTTCTTTCTCTCTCTCTCTCTCTCTCTCTCTCTCTCTCTCTCTCTCTCTCTCTCTCTCTCTCTCTATCTCTCTCTCTCTCAAACAGAGAAATCAAAAGAAATCAGTACATTACAGAAGGAATTTCTTGTACAGTCTAGTACAGTGGTAGACAATATTGTCACAAGGAAAGATGAATGGATTGATGTTGTAGTCTGAAAAAATGCCAGGAAATGCTCAGAGAATTGTTGCATATATAGAACACAAATGTAGTATTTCTTTCTTTCTTTCTTTCTTTCTTTCTCTCTCTCTCTCTCTCTCTCTCTCTCTCTCTCTCTCTCTCTCTCTCTCTCTCTCTCTCTCTCTCTGTGCGCATGTGTGTGGATGGCGGAGCGGGTGGTTTGAGTGTGGTGCTGCAGAGAGTTTGCGGAACGCGCGAGTCTTCTAAACTTTTCCTATCTTTATGTTGTTTTGTCAAAATTGTGAATTAGACTGTAGTTTATTTGACTGGTTGTGTGTTGGTGGTGAGCTGGTAGCGTTGTCGGTGCTCGCCTGGGCAGCTGTCTGCTGTCACGGTGACAATGGACTTCGCGCGTTTGACCAGGAAACATGGTTTTAAGGTCTCGCCGGCTTTCCCCGTGTTCAGTAGAGACCTGTAGTCTCGCTGTTGCAAAGGTAGTAGGCGCTCCGACCGTTAAGTCCGCGGCAAGGATGAATGGTGGTGTCGTATTTTTTCTCGATGATTTGAGTAAAGTAAATCGTTTGATTTTGGATGGTTTGGTCATAAATGATACTTTTGTCTCGGTTATGCCGCTCACAACACCGGCCAAAAAGGTGATGTTGTCAAACGTTCCTCCGTTGGTGGGTGACGAGCTTATATTGAGGGAACTCTCCAGGTTTGGGAAGATAGTATCTCCATTGAAGAAGATGTCTCCGGGGTTTAAAGCACCTGAATTACAACATGTGGTTTCTAACAGCCAGGAGGAAGATGGACCTCTGGAAGTGCAGGGGACAGTTGGTGGGGATGAGAATGAGGGGGGGGGGGGGGGGGGGTCGTGGTAGGGAGGATTACGGAGGATGGAAGTAAACATGAGGTGGAGGTCATTGAGCTGCAGGAACAGGGTGGAGGGGCTGGGATCAGTGTGGATGAGATGAATGGGCAGGAGGAAGGTGGGACTGTTGGAGGAATAGGGTCAAAGGACTCAGGTGGGGGGGTCAGGGTGGAGGAAGTAGAGGATATTGACATGGGGGAGGGAGACGACGGGTTGATGGTTGTTAGGCAGAAGAGGAAGCTAGAAATAGTTGAATTGTCAAGCTCTCAAGCTAAGAAGGCAGATGTGAAGGAAGTACTCAGCGGTACACAGTGCTCACAAGAGAGTATATGGTCGGAGATGGGCGCTGATGAGGATGATGAGGATTTTGAGGGCGATGCAGCTGATACGGGCATTGAGGGCTATTCATTGGAGAAAATGAAAGGTTTTTTACAGGCGACAAAAAATAGGAGGGGAGTAGAGGTAACTGATCATTTTCCTGACAAGGCGTTGTTTATTGAGTCAGCGAGGAAAAATATGAGGTTTCAAGGAGACGGTCGTTTTGTTGAAACAGAGATGTACAGGATGAGAAAATTTTTACAGAGGGCACAGCGGGACCTCAGTAAGGGTGAGGACGGAGTGGACTCAGTGTAGTTTTGTTGTTTTTTTTGTTTGTTTTTTATTTATTTTATTTATTCTTAATGGTTTTTAGAGTGGATTTTGTTTGGTTTGTTGTATGGGGCAAGGGACATGGAGAGAGTGTTTTTTTTGCTCCTTGACCTCACTGTTTTTCTTATCTCAGGTCCCAATTGAAAGGACTGGTGTGTTGTCAATTGGGAATGGACATTTTAAGGTGTCCCTTTACCGGTTGAGTTTTTTGGTACAGGGGGTTAAGAAGGACCTCAACAAAGAAGATGATGATGGGGGGGAATTGGTATAGTTTTGTTGTTTTGGTGATTTTGTTCACGTGGGTGTTTTACTCTCTTTTTTTTATGAGCAGTAATTTTAGAGTGGCCACGTTGAATTTGAATGGGGCAAGGGACATAAAGAAAAGAGCTCTGTTATATGAAATGATCAAAGTGAAAAGCATTGATGTTATGCTGGTGCAGGAAACGCATAGTGATATGTCAAATGAAACAGACTGGAATACAGAATGGAAGGGTGAGGTGTTTTTAAACTCCCTGACCTCAGTGAGTGGGGGGATTGGCATTTTATTTTCAAAACGGTTTGTACCTTTGTCTTATGATATACAGTCGAAAGGGGGGGGGAGACTGATGGTAGTAACAGCCAAGTTTGAAAGGCGTACTATGGTTTTTATTAATATTTATGCGCCCGTGGTTGGTTCAGAGAGAGCTTTGTTTTTAAATGAGCTCAATGACACTCTGAGGAGTTGTAATTCTGATGATTTTTTATTTCTGGGTGGTGATTTTAATTGCACTCAGAATAATTTTTTAGACAGGAACCATTTTGAACCTCACAGAGAATCGCAGAGGATTTTAAATCGAATAGTAGAGACGCATGATCTTGTGGACATTTGGAGAAGGTTAAATGACAACAAGAGACAGTATACTTGGACTCATGTTAGAGAAAATGTTATTTCTTTAGCTAGGTTGGATAGGTTTTATTGTTTTAAACATCATTGTGGAGTTGTTAAGATGTGTAAAATTATGCCGGTGGGTTTTACTGATCATTCGTTGGTTTTAAGTGATGTTTTTATTTCAAGGGTAAAACCAAAGAGTGCTTATTGGCATTTTAACTCCACATTACTGTGTGCTGTTAATTTTAAGGAGACTTTAATTTTTTTTTGGAAAAGGTTTAGGGGTGAAAAAGAGGATTTTTTGTCCCTGAGGCAGTGGTGGGACTGTGGGAAAGTTCAAATTAAACAGTTGTGTCAGCAATACACTCTTAATGTCACACAGGGCATTACAAGGTCAATGAGGGATCTAGAGGCTGAGATTGAGGGCCTTCAGAATATGTTTGAGCCCATACGGAGTCAGGGATATTTTGAGGTTCTAAAATCCAAGAAAAATATGCTTAAGGATCTGCTAGGCATGCAGGCACAGGGTGCATTGGTTCGGTCGAGGTTCCAAAGTGCTAACTTGATGGATGCACCTTCCAGTTTTTTTTTTGGTATGGAAAAGAAGAATGGGCATAGACGTTTTCTGCACACTTTGCGTACGGCTGAAGGACGAGAGCTAACAGAGGACGGAGAGATTCTGCATGAAGCTGTGAGTTTTTATTCACGGTTGTATAAGAGTGAATATAAGGACAATGAACCGCTGTTTGCTTCTTTTTGTGAGGGTCTTCCAAAGATCTCTGAGGAAGAGAATACCGGTCTTGGGGACCCTCTGGGTCTGAATGAACTGTACAATGCACTGCAGGGAATGGAGGGGGGGAAAGCCCCTGGCATTGATGGACTGACCATTGAGTTTTACAAAGCTTTCTGGGAGGAGATGGGTGAAGATCTGCTGGAGGTGCTCAATGAGAGTTTTGAGGAAATGTCATTGCCTTTGAGCTGCAGGAGAGCGGTGATAACGTTGTTGCCCAAGAAAGGAGATCTGCAAGACATTAAGAACTGGCGGCCTGTTGCGATTCTCTGCACGGATTACAAGCTTCTGTCGAAAGCCCTGGCCAACAGACTCAGGGAGGTGATTGGGGAAATCGTACATAAGGATCAAACCTACTGTGTGCCTGGCAGATCCATTACAGACAATGTGTCTCTAGTTAGGGATGTTTTGGATGTCTCTAGTTCTTTGGGTTTAGATGTTGGTTTTATTTCATTGGACCAAGAAAAAGCTTTTGACAGGGTTGAGCACCTCTATCTTTGGAAGATTTTGGAGCGTTTTGGTCTCAACCCGGGTCTTATAGCTATGATCAAAGTTTTGTACCGGGACATTGAGAGTGTATTGAAGATAAATGGGGGGTTGAGTGCTCCGTTCATTGTAGAACGTGGGGTTAGGCAAGGGTGTCCATTGTCTGGAATGTTGTACGCTATTTCAATTGAACCTCTACTGTATAGGATACGGGCTGGAATCTCCGGTCTGGTTTTACCAGGTTTGAAAAATGCGCAGATATTATCTGCATATGCTGATGATGTTTTAATCCTGGTCACACATCAAAAGGATGTTAATGTTCTAGGGGAATGTGTTAGTGATTTTAGTTTTTTAACAATGGCAAGGGTAAATTGGGGAAAGAGCGAGGCATTAGCAGTGGGGAAGTGGTCTGGTGGTTTACCAGTCTTGTCAGGGGGTTTAAAATGGAAAAGAGGGGGGATCAAGTATCTGGGGATTTTTTTAGGTGATGAGGTAACAGTAAAGAAGAATTGGGAAGGGATAATGGAAAAGATGAAAGGAAGAGTAGATAAATGGAAGTGGTTGTTACCGAAGATGTCCTACAGAGGAAGGGTGTTGATAATAAACAACTTGGTAGCCTCTGTACTATGGCATCGTTTGGCTTGTATGGAGCCACCTAGTGGTTTGTTAAAAAGCGTGCAAGCTATTCTAGTGGATTTTTTTTGGGACAAGTTACACTGGGTACCTCAAGCTGTTCTGTTTTTGCCTAAGGATGAGGGGGGGCAAGGGTTAATACATTTAGAGAGTAGGATGGCTACTTTCCGTCTTCAGTTTGTACAAAAGTACCTCACTTATGCAGGTAATATTCTAGTGTGGAGGAATGTTGCAAGTGTGATTTTAAGGAGGGCAAATGGGTTTGGTGTTGATGCTGGTTTGTTTTTAATGGATGGTCATGTGTTAAGTTTGTCAGAACTGTCTTCATTTTACAAAGGGGTTTTTAAAGCATGGAATTTATTTAAAAGAAAAGTGTCTGAATCTGCTCTTTCATTGTATTGGTTGTTGGGAGAACCTCTTGTTGGAGGGGCAAGATTGGATGTTACGGACAGTTCGACACCAGGACTCAGACATATACTGTGCAAAAACGGTATACTCACGCTGGGGAAAATCGTGGATATAGCTGGGCCAAGGTTAGAGGATGGTCATGCTGTGGCTAAACTGCTGGGTCTGAACTCAGTTCGAAAAATGGATTATATTTTAAAACGGTGGGCTGAAAGACTGTCGTTGGAAGATTTCGAACTTTTGAGGATGTACTGTGCGGGGGAGGAGATCCCAGATGAAGAGGACCCTTTTCCTGAAGTGGAACTTTATACTGATATTAATGGTTGTTCTGGATGCCTTTTGGATGAAACAGGTTCGAAAGGACTGGATTTTTATACTGTCGGTGGTAAAATTATTTACAACTGTTGTGTCAAAGCTCTCAACGCGGGAAAGCTAAATGGGAGAGAGGACTCTGTGTGGAGAAAACATTTTGATGTGGACTGTGTTTTAAGTCCAGGATGGAGAGCTTTGTATAAACTCCCATCAAAAAAAAGGACTGGGGATTTACAGTGGAGGATTCTCCATGGTGCTGTTGCTGTAAATGCTTTTATTTCGGTTGTGAATCCTAATGTTTCAAATGAATGTCCTTTCTGTGGTTGTGTGGAAAATATTTTCCATTGTTTTTTAGAGTGTGGGAGGCTTGAGTTTTTATTTGATACATTAAGAATCCTGTTTTTGTCTTTTAACATGGAGTGGTCCAAGGCTGTTTTTATATTTGGAGCTGGGTACAGAAGAAGCAATAGTTTTAAGTGGAAACTGTTAAATTTCCTGCTGGGTGAAGCAAAATTGGCAATTTACCTTACAAGAAAGAGCAAAATCGAGGGTGAAGTGTTTCAGGAGTTGACCAGTGTGTTTTCAGCATTGGTAAGGGCAAGGGTCTGGATATATTTTAGGTTCTATAAGGAGATGAAAAATGTAGATACTTTTGTGGAACAGTGGTGTTATGAGGAGGTTATTTGCTCGGTGGTGGATGACTGTTTGGCCTTCTGTGATGTTTTCATGTGAATGTATCATAGGTATTTTTTTTTGTGTGGTTTCCTGGTTGTGTTGTTGGAGTTTGTGGTTGTTTTCTTTTCTCTCGTTTTTGGTTTTGTTGAGGTGTGAGTTTTTTGTTTTGTTTTTGGTTGTTTAAAGTGTAGTATTGTTGTGTAAATAAAAAAAAAAAAATATAAAATCAAAATCTCTCTCTCTCTCTCTCTCTCTCTCTCTGAAGTCTCTGTTTGCTCCACAATCCACGAGTCATTCGCTGGAAAAACTGTGCTGAGGAGAATAAAAAACAAGCGCAGTGAGACCTGGTCCATTGAGAACATTGCATGCCCAACACCTGTCCTGGAGTACAACAAGTACATGGGAGGCGTTGATTTGTCTGACCAACTCATCCAGTACTACTCTGCAGACCACAAGACCATGCGATGGTACAGGACTTTGCTCTATCATTATCTGGACATTGCCGCCACTAACTCCTACCTTCTTCACATGGAGCTCTGCAGAGAGCAGCAGGTGCAGCCGATGACCCACCTGGTCTTCCAGCAGGAGCTGGTAGCTGAGCTGTGTGGCATCACAGTTGTACAGGTGCCAGTGGACAATCTACCCACAGCACCAGTGGACCGCCTACCAAGGAACCATTCACCTGTTGCGATCACGCAACAGGCAGATAAATCCCAGAAGGCCACGGCTGGCCGCCTGTTTTGCGTACATTGTAAGATGAAGACCCCCTGGAAGTGCGGTGAATGTGGTGTGGCCCTCTGTCTCATTCCAGACAGGAACTGCTTTTTCACATATCACTTAGTGTGATACAGAACAGGCAGATACAACCATGAGGAGACACCTATTTTATTTTTTATACATGTGCATAATTTTATTTTTTTGGAGATTTTGCCTAAATTCATTGTGGTCGCGCTCTCTGCCAAATATCATAAGAGGCACCTTGTATTACTATTGTAATCCAAAAGTGATATATAGGGTTGTTCATTGTACAATACAATTGATACAGTTGATGTTTCTTGTTGATTATTATTCTCTATGTGTTTTTAATAAAATTGTGTGATATTCTATTCCAGTTGTCTTTGGTCTTGTTTTCTCTGGTTATGATCATGTTATTAGTGTGTGTGTGTAAAAAAACTAATTAATAATATAATTATTATAAATGTCGCTCTCTCTCTCTCTCTCTCTTGAAATCTACAGTTACACATTGCTGTATTTAGTGAGGTAAATGAGTACAAGACATGTTTCACAGACACACACACACATACACACACACACACACATACACAGACAGACAGACACACACACACATTTACACATTTACACATTACATTTACATCTAGTCTAGTTTGCTTATTTTTTTTTGATATGGTACAGTACTGTAGATACAGACACACACACACACAGAAACACACACAGGCTAGGCCTCCTGCTGGGTCCATTCACTGGAATAACAAAGGAATGACTGGGCCTTTGCTCAGGTGTGAAATGGTTCTAGTGACAATGATCACATTGAATTCTGGGAGTGTAGTTCTCTCATCAGATAGCTGAATGAACTTGATTCTACTTCAAGTCCTATACTGAAAAGGTGTTAGGATTTTACCAGAATGTTTGATAGGACATTGATTGAAAACTATCGTCTCAAATTTGACAATTGATGGCTTATTTTGAAGGTATGAATCTGTAATTTTATATTATGTAACAAAAAAAAAGGGGGAAATTATCAGGAGGAGGAGCTCTTTAGGTTAGACTCCTAAGGGTTCCCCATGTAAACGTAGTTGTAGTTTGTAGTTTGTAACTAAACCTATATTTTATAGTATCGCTATGGGTCTAATAACGCCCTCGAGTCTCATTGAGCTGCTTCTGGTCAACGTGCAAAAAACAGATTATGTTTTCATCCGTACATTTCCATTTTATACCGTTTTGAATATGAACATAGTCCGGCCGCTTCTGAGCAATTCCAGGGAAAAGACACGAAAACAGCGTTTTTGTGTAATTCAATAAACACGTTGTAATTTTTCGCCAAATTATCAGATCTTCCTGAAATCAACGCTAGATCATCACTATTATCCTTTGTCGTGCACGCATGCAATGTGATTTAGACTGGCGCCCCCCCCTCCTGCAACCCAACGGCAGAACAGCCAGACACATAAACACATATAGCTTCAATCGCAGTAGAAATATATATCAGATCAACGCAAGCTTTCATATATGGTGAACTTACCTGGGCCCTCATTCATCAACGTGACGTAGAAAATGTTCTATTTTCACGCGTAAGCACAGAATTTAGAATGAGTGCACGCACAAAAGAAACGGGATTTACCACACGTGCGTACGCAGGTTCTACGCACACCTGTCATGATAAATATCACCTTGGCCCTGCGCCGAGGCTCGTGCACACTTTCACGTATTTGCATACCAAAACCGCCCCGATTAACCATATACGGTAATGGACACCCCCATGAAATGTGGAAGAATGGACTAAACCGAGGGAAGCGTGTTATGAGACAGGGTGACAGACGTGTACACGTACGGTGATGTCGGATATGATATCTATTAACCATTGCTGCCTGGGCAGCGCAAACACTAATAAAGACTGTGCTGGAATATGACTGCCTTTTTCCGTTTTGTTTGATTAATACCCAGGGATTAAAGTTCTCCTCAATTTTATTCCAAATCGCGACGGATTTTCCGTCAATCTTCTACCTGCTGCATATGATTTCTAGAGGCATACAATCTATTTTGATGTCAGTATTGGGTAGCCTATATAAACAATAATACGAGAGCATATACAAGAACAATGAATCTCACTGCCATGTATGATGTAGCAGATACGCCATGTGTAGCCTGCCTATATGTGATCAATACAAACTTGAACTTGAATTCCATCATGTCTGTGTGCGGGTCACTGCGGGAACTCACAAGGCTGTTATCACAATGTAAATAAGAATGTGCACTGAAAAGTTACAGTATGTAGTTGGTTGATTATTTGTATGACAGTCAGTAAACCCTTGCAAAAAGTATCCGTTTTATTTAATGAATTGAAAACATGCAGCATGCCTTTCCTCCCGGCATGCAGCAACAACATGTATCAGGCAAATGCGCATCGCAACATTGACTGAGTGGAATCCCTTTCTATTCACATAACTGCATTTGTGATGGAGCTTTGACAGCTACAGTAACAGTCTATTGCTCGATCCATCTCCAATATCACGATGGACCGTGCCGGTGGCAAAGACCCGAGGGTGGAGAGGACTTGAATGAATTCCATCATCATATTTATATGTTGTGTCTGTCCACTATGTTTGTTACTTTGTTATTCCCCCCCTATCTATGTAAAGCGACCTTGGGTCTCTTGAAAGGCGCTATATAAAATGAAGCTATTATCATTATTATTATTATTATTATTATTATTATTATTATTATTATTATTATTATTATTATTATTATTATCACATCTGTGCAGGAGCTCACAAATAGACTGTTAGTCTCAGTGAAGTTTCAACGGAGGTCATCTATTCTAACCAACAAATTGAAGTAGAAAGCATTTCGTGACCAATCTTATTTGGAAACATGACACACAAAATAATTAGCTTTTTATTTGAAACAATATTTAATCGCGTTTGGAGGTTGGTGTTCTGCGTCTGCCCCCCGTGCCAAACAAGCAGGCCAACCTCTTGTTCGTGTGTGAGCCCGTTATAATTACACTACTGTCGCTATTTTACAATGAACTATAATGAATTACGGTTCATACAGAAGTTGAACACGCCAGTGTTGAAACTAATGCACGGAATCTTATGTCCGCGTTGAAACTAATGCATGAACTGAGCAGCGCATATGCCGTAGTAACGATATTCTACCACTGGGCGTCAGCTAAGCATGCTCCGAGCTGTGCGTAAATATAAGCACGAAGTCAAGTTCAAGTTGAAATTGATGAATCCCACACTTTGCTTAGAAATGGTCGTACGCACAGCTTAAGCACATATATGTGCGTAAGTCACGTTGATGAATGAGGGCCCTGGTCTCTGAAGTAATGAAAAAAAAGAATCCAATAATCTCATCGCCATTCCAGTTATCCACAGTGATCGTGCCTCCTACGTTATTGGGCATTGCTCTTCAACGGGCGGGCGGGGTCAGTTGTCCAAGACATCCCTAGAAGCGTGTGTTTTGCCGGAGTGTTTAGGACCCGCCCCCACACCGCAGCTCGGTATAGAAAATAAACAAACCGTTTCTAACGGGTGCATTACTGGCCGAAGGTGTTAGAGGGCGGTATAATACCGTCTGCCAGCTCAGACACACTCAGAACAGTATGCACAAGGTGGCCCGCTGAATTATGAATGGATATAGATAGGGCTGCCGCGGTATTGATTTCTTCCTTACCGCACAAATTAGTGAAGCCATTCAAACCGCCGCGGTAACCGCACATTTTTTTTATTTTGTTTTATGTAATGTTAAAATAATTGGTTCCTGGGTGCCCTCGTGGCGCATACCATAGTGCCTCGCACACCTAGGCGGCCGACCCGGGTTCGATCCCAGCTCCCGTCGTTATTTGTTGCATGTCCTCCCCACCTCTCCTCCCGTTCGCCCTCTCCTCTTTCGGTCCTGCGTGGCCAATAAAAGCTGTAAAAATGCAAAAAAATTATAATAATAATTGGTTCCTAAATAAATTTTTCAAATGCATTTATTTCTGTAGTAGTCTATTCTTTATAGCCTCTAGTCTAACGTTAAATGTCTATCTTTATTCCAGTGTTGTCATTAAAGAGGATGACTTTGCAGCAGGAATATTGGTTGAAAACAGCTGGATGTTCAGCCTGTTCTTGAAACAGCTGGTTGCGACTCACGGTAGCTAACGTTAACCAAACGCTTCGTTCAATAACCAACTAGGAATGAATTGACTGTCCTATCTATCTGCATAACAGATAATAACGTCACGGAATCGTTTGTTCAACCCAGTGGCCAGCGAATTAACACCAGCTAAAGCAACTGCGCTCAGCACACACACACACACACACACACACACACACACACACACACACACACACACACACACAATATGGCATATCTACTGCTCCAGAACAGAACCAGAACTGACCTGTCCTCGCTAACCGTGACCACTCTGTCTTCTTTCGGGATCAAAACGGCAGCATTTACGGCATCCGAATGCCCTTCGATTGGGTTTCGCTACAAGATCAATGTTTTTAGCAGATTCAAATCGAAAACTTTCCGTAGCATCAAAACAAGTTCTGGGGTTCAATCAGAATGTTAACTGCGCAACTGCGAGTGGAAACTTTTCGAACACATGGCGTGAAGAAAATAGGCTATACACAACTATAATTATTATTATTATAAAAAATTAAATAAAATAAAAAACAGCCGGTGATGCGGTAATCAGCTTGACTCTGCGGTGGGCGTGACGTGATGGCAATATCGCGATAATGCAGTAACCGCGGCAGCCCTAGATATAGATAATAAAAGAAATACCGTGACAGACGTTTCCGGCACTCAACGATCGGGCAACAGAAACGTAGATCTACGTGAACGGCAGTCAATGTGTTAAGAGTAAAAAAGTTAAAGACGAAACACTATAAAAAATAATGGTGGCTTCTGCTTAATGTGAATAGATTCATATTAATGTAACGGTGTGCTACACTACAGAGTTCACAGGCCTATCTTCTCAGTAGTTCAGTAGAAAGCTATCGGGCTGCACGTTAGCCTAGCTTAGCACAATTAATGGAAGCGGACATGGCCGGTTAGCTGACAACCTGATTATACAGATGCAGCCATTAGTGTTCCTAACCATTTTGCTGCGGTGGTCTCACAACATGGGAATTAATTTGGAAAACAGGTTGCTGTTCTGTTATATGCCCGCCAGGAGGCGCAAAGTCTGTTAACTTCATTAGACGGACGTTACAACATCCTATGTCTACAGACTGTATGAATTAATGTTGCTGAATTAAAGAATGAATAAGTAAAACGTGTCAAATCAGCAGTCAAAGTGTATATATTAAAACCGTGAGACCGTGGCAGAGCGGCAATATCCCCGTCTCCGAAACACTAAGGGTGGAATCCACAGAGAATGGATTGCGTGAAGCAAATTGCATCTGCGTTGCCTGCTCTGCGTCTGGGATCTATCCACGAAAGCACATTGCTCGATGAGATACCAGCGCAGACACGGCCAATGTTTAGCTTGCGATCAGTCTGCACTCTGCACCCCTGACAGCGCACCCCTGACAGAAATGTGTGTCAAAATGTAGCGCGCTGTCCAAAAAAAAAAAAAACCTAGAAATCAAGGAATCAAGATGGAAAGCAGTAAAAATAAACCTGCAGTTAAAACCAAGATTGGCAAACGACACATGCCGTTCCTTCGAATGTGGAGAGATCTAATTCTGTATTTTAATCTGTATTTAACCTTTATCTATTCGGTGAAGACCAGTTATTCTAATTAAAGAATTTACATTATCTATCTGTCGCACTTTGTCCCACCAAAAATATTACTGTTGCCCCCCCCCCCTCCATCCATTGTACTATTTATTTGCACTAGCACTATTGCACTTGGGACAAATGGGTCTCATAACCCGAACGAATTTACGACCAAAAATGTCCTCTTAGGCAGATTTCTGCCCATTTAAGACCAGTGATGCCGGTAACGCGTTACTAAGTAACGTGTTATTGTAATCTGATTACTTTTCCCCGAAAATAGTAATCTAACGTGTTAATCTTTAAAAGCCAGTAATCTGATTGCAGTTACTTGTCCAAGTGGCTGTGCGTTACTATTTCGTTACTATCTCATCATAAATTCATAATGCAGGCGGAATGCAGTATTTTATTTCGTTTTCGACAGTCAAAAATACATTTTGAGCTGTTTGTTTTTCTTATTTGGGAGTGACGTGGTGTGGCAGTGAAAGGGTTACACAAGAATGTGTCCCGCGGCGTGACTGGACTCTCTGTCTGTAAGTGACTCTGCTTTGGCCCAATCACATTCCCCATCCACAGTCTGCGAATCAGAGGCAGAGTAGGGCGGGTCTTTACAGCACGTCATGTGACATATGCGCCAATCGTGTGACAGCAGGGCTCCGTTGTTAGTACAGCCTCGTCTGCATTCGTCTGAGAATTCCACCCCAAAACGCTTGTCTAAACGAAGTGAAACCGCAAGAAGACTTTTGCGGTTTCTGTTCAGACTTCCACCCCAAAACGCTCGTCTAAACGTAGCCTCAGTCAAAATACTGTCTACCGCTAAAAACAGCACATCCAATTGCATTGAAAGCATCTGGAATCACAACACTAGCCGACGCTTCGACTAGGTACAGGAGGACTCGGAGGCCAGCCAAACAGCAAAAGAGAGAGATTGTTTCTTTCCCTATTGATTAATGTATATTTGATGGTGGCAGAGCAAAAGCTCTTATTTGCCAGATTTACAGTTAATTTACATGTTAAAGAGAGACTGATTGTATGTTTATAGAGAGACATTTATAAAAACAATTTAATAGTTACAGTTGATATAATTGAATAGTTCAGCCTGCATTTGTTAGATGTGAATGGATACACTGGTTTTGTAAAACCACTGGCTGGCTGCTCTAATGCTGTGAGCATCATAGACTGTTGCTTTACCATACTTGATGGTACAGAAGCTGAAGCACTAGTTTAACAATTTACGTTATGTGCAGAGAAACAAGTTAAAAACAATTTATGCACTTTCAATAAAGCGTTTAAAAAAAACTGTTGGGGGAACGACGACGACTTCGTAACCTAGTTACTTTCAAAGTAACTATGTTACTCTGATAATCAAGTAATCAGTAAAGTAACTTGGATTACTTTTTAAAGGAGTAATCAGTAATCGGATTACTTTTACAAGTAATCTGTGGCATCACTGTTTAAGACATATTAGGGCTGGTAGCGCGAGTCCCCAAATTTTCCTGAGATCAGATTTGAGCGTGGCTGAGAGCAGATTTAAGAGTGCTGAGGAGCACACTTATGATTGATTGACTAATTGAACATTTTATTAACTTGACAGACTGTGTTCTCATAGTGATTCCTTCATGTTAACGCTACAGGCCTCCTTGAAATTAATTACTTAATCATAATTAAAATAAATATGACAATATTTGTACGATAAGAAATTACGCATTTGATGTCGGAAAAATAAATAATATGGATTCATCTGATCACAGGGCAGCTGATTAACCATATCTGAACCAGCTATTTTGGACAAATGTATAATTACTTGAATTACTCAGATATTCAAACACAATTATGCAATTATTGTGAAATGATTGAAAATAATAATTATTTAATGCCTTCTGTGGAATTTGTATTTCTTATTTGTTACACATCTGTTTTAATGATTAATTATATACATTTGAAAGAATGCAGGTCAACATGCAATATATCCCATTGATTGATTGATTGATTGAAAACTTTATTAACAGATTGCAGAATGGGTACAGTACAGTACAGCTCAATTACATACAATTGTTAAGGGGATGCAGACCAGAGAAAGACTTTCATCTTGTTTACATCAGGGTCCCCCATTTTCAATTCATCATAACATATATGACACACACGACATACAGATAGACAGTACGGCTACATCTATACATTTATGACATACCAGATTTGCAAATACAGTACTGTTTGTGATACAAAAAGAGTCCAGAAAAGAGAGTATATACATTTGACGTAGAAACTGTTGGAGGAGGTTGGGTAGGTGGGGTGGGGTGGGTGGGGGGGGACTGTACATTGGAGATGGTTGGGTGGGGGGGGGGGGGGTTGGGTAGGAGGGGTGGGTGGGGGACACTGTACAAAACTGTACATTGGAATATTGACAAAACCATACTTGGTAATTTAATGTACATTTGAGGGGGTTAATATAGCTATAAACCTGCATTCCTTCGAATATATCATTAATCAAATAAATGTATATTGAAATACACTATATAGCCTATACACCAACACTGAAATGACAGTGGATAAATAAATAAATAAGAACTAAAGCTAATCGCATGGAAATAGACTGCATTAATATTCCATAACAAGTCTTGTGTTCGCCAGTATGGCCTACGTGTCTAATGAACAGTATAGGCTTAATATATTCTAGTTACTTGTTTCATTAGGATTTAGTAGATACTATATATGCTCTGCCTCTGCCCTACGTACAGTATAAGTACCGACTGTACCTATACTGTACGTAGGGCAGAGCATATAGTATCTACTAAATCCTAATGCAACAAGTCATTAACCCTTTCTCCGCCGGAAACGGCTTACGACGTGTTTCAAGTTCATGCGAATTCTGCCAGATCACGGCGTACAACGTTATTCTGATCATATTTCATATTTTCTCCATGGTATTCATATTTCCATCACGGAGGCTGGTCTGATGCTGTCTGAGCCAGCACAACTCTGCAACGCTTCAATACTGCCACCTGGTGGCTGATCGGCGAGTTGCAACCGGAAGTGGATCTCTTGTGATCCCGGTGCGTCTCCCTATTCCGTCCGGCCACTCGTATATCGTCGCAGGACTCAATACACACACTGTGGATATGGATCGTTGCCATAACTCAATAAACAACATGATTTGGGCGTGTATTCGTATTATACAAACCGGAAAATAGATCGCCTCGATCCCCATCACATAACTGGGATCTGTTTGCTCCAGTATCATCGCCCAACGCTAAGAGGAGGATGCCGTGAGTTTCAGCGTGAGTGTTTATCATTATCGATACAAACTGCTCTGATCAATATATCACCCATACTACATAAATCATTTAACGTCGATCACAGAATTATAAACGACCCCCCCCCCCCCCCCCCCCTCCGTTCACCTGCACATGATCAGTCATAATGTTTAGGACCATGTACAGTTGAAATTTTTAATATAGCGTGCATCGGTATCAAACAGCATTTGATAATCTAATATATGCATTTGTCTATATCTCACGTTCTAGGAAATACTGCATAAAACGATAAAATCATATTCATACTCTAGACGGTATTTTCGTATGAATGTGTGAATGAAAAAGTAAAACGTTCCTACATCCTGAACGATAGATAATCGATGTTGAATGGGCCATAGTAATGTCAATTTAGTAATACAATTTAAAAAGTTATAGCCCTGCAAAGAAGGTGAACATATCCATAGACTTACAGTGCTGGCAGAGATCAAACATCGATGGATATAAGCGTGGCAGTTAATGTGTTAATGGGATAATAAGCCTATACTGCGTTCATTCATTACGCCGTAGGCGTGTGTGTGTGTGCGCGCGCTGCGGCAGGTGTACCACGAGCTGTACTATATATGATGACAATACATTAATCTAATCTCATTTCGATGGGTCGCGCAAGACTCGCAAGGCACTTCCGCATCCATTTCCACACAGCTGCGTCATTACTTTGCCTTATAAGGAGCTCTGGAGGCGTTGTTGTGTATGCAAATGACCTGAACAGGAACGCGCTTTTGAGTTTAAGACATAATGCCATTCTCCAAGCAGATATCAGATCATATCACAGGTGCGACCGTTTCAGCCCCTTAACACATCCAGCGCCGGAAACGGCTTACGACGTGTTTCAAGTTCATGCTAATTCCACGGCGTACGACGTTATTGAGATCATATTTAATTTTTTCCCCATGTTATTCATAATTCCCTCACGGAGCCTGGTCTGATGCAGTGGGAGCTTGCACAACTCTGCAACGCTTCAATACTGCCGCCTGGTGGATGATCGGCGAGTTACCAAACCGGAAATGGACAAGTCGATCTAGGTGCGTCTGGGAAATGCGTCCGGCACTCACAGTGTCGCGGGACTCAAGACACACACCGTGTATATGGATGGCTGCCATAACTCAATAATCGACATGATTTGGGCTGTTATTATTATTATACAAACCGGAAATGGATTGACTCGATCGCCATCAAATAAGTGGGATCTTTTTGCTCCAGTCTCGTCGGCCAACGGTAAGAGGACGCTGACGTCATTTTCAAGGCGATTGTACATTTCTTTGTTTACAAACCAACTGATCAATAAATCAACCCATACTACATAAAGCATTTACTGACGATCACGGACTTATAAACGACCCCCCCCCCCGTTCATCCGTGCATGATGAGTCATAACATTTAGGATCGTATTCAGTTGGATATTTTTATATAGCGTGTATCACGAATAAACTGCAATCGATAATCTATATTATGCGTTTAGGCCTATAACTAGCGTTTTAGGAATTACTGCAGAAAACGATAAAAACATATTTATATTCTAGACGGTATTTTCATATGAATGTATGAATGAAAAATATAACGTTCCCACATCCTGAACAATAGATAATCGATGTTGAATGGGCCATAGTAATGTCAATTTAGCAATACAATTTAAAAAGTTATAGCCCTGCAAAGAAGGTGAACATCTCCATAGACTTAGAGTGTTGGCAGAGAGTGGTATAAGATGCTCAAATTGTGTGGCAGGGAGTGTGTTAACACATTCGGGGCCATTGGGATGCGTCTAATATCACTCAAGAGGACCAGCAAATGTAAACACACTTGGGGCTGTTTGTAGAGCTAAATCTATACTTTATAGTATTGCTATCTGTCCATTATCATTGTCAATCGAGACCATAAACCGTCCCTTCAAAATGGCTTAAAGAAAAAAATATTTCATCAATACGTTCTCATTTTATAGCGCCGTGAATATAAGCGTTATAAGGGATTCCGGCTAGGATAGTTCCTGGAAGGCGAGATAAAGGGCTAATAGCTACTAACGTTATATCCAAGGGCATTTACGTTATATACAGATGCTACAGTTAAAACTCAAACTGCATATGATCGGCACGATCCTCAAGCATGTATGCATGAAAGGGGGGGGGGGGACGTTGTTTCTTATGATTGATTACCAATAACGTGTTCGTCTAAGTAGCCACATAGGCCGATCGTATCGTATCATAACAAGGCTCGATCGGGCTGTAATTTACGTGAAAAAGATCTTACCATGAGCCGGTTGGATCCCCCCGAGCATTTCCCCGTTATCAATCACCATCTGGTAGATCGATATGTCCATTGGCTGATGATAAATCCCCTTATTGCATAGTGAAATCCGCAATCCAAAACGTATCCCGTGCAACAGACAATAGCTATCGCTTCAGATGAGTAGAAAACTACATTAGAGATCCAAAAAGAAAAAAGACCACTTCTCCCACAGGGAACACTGAATTATCGCGATAGCGCCCCTAAGAGGATCTGGCCGGTATTGCACTTTGGCGAATTCAAAGAGTAGGGTACATCTGCAGTGCAGCTCGGCGACCTTGAATAGGTTATTAAAATGGAATAAAAGCCAAAACAACTTGCCACGGATATATCCGTGCTTCTGTCCACAACGGGTGGAATCGAAACACGTATATATCCGTTGTTCGTCCCCATTGTGTTAAGACATATTACCAGCACGTTCGGGACTCAGAGTGAACTTGTCATTGATTCTGTCTCAGTCGGTTCCAAGATAAGTCTTCCAAGAGAACTATTTGAAAAAATAGAATGAGACCCATTGATATTATATTATTGATATTATTATGTACATGCTACATTCTGTATGTTTGTATGTGGTGATGCTCTAAACTCAATTTGGATGTACCAACGATGACAATAAAGATTATATTATTTTGCACTCCTCTATACATTACGAAGTAAACGAAATACAATACAAAATGAACGGAATACTAAAGAAAATAGATCTTATGAGTTATGAACAGTATCTAACTTGTTCGAGAAATATAAAGCTGTGTGCCTGCCAATAGCCTTCACAACACGTGATTTATAAATAAGGCTAAGCACTGACATTTCAAATGCTTGGTTCTGAGATGATCAATACAGTAAACATTTATTTCTGATATAGGTGCTGATCAGCAGTAATGCAATGTCATGATTATTATTATTCTGATGTTATTATTATTATTATTATTATTATTATTATTATTATTATTATTATTATTATTATTATTAAATAAAACATTTATTTTGTTTATACACGAGTGAATCTGGTAGTTGGTTGTTAACTCTTTCAGTGCCACGCCTGGTTTTCCGTTTTACCGCTTGAATGCCACCATCGGCGCCAATGTTAACGTTAATATCGCCTAATCTATGTTTTAAATTATGTGTCTAATCTGCCCATCGCATTATCAAAGACTATTTTCCAGTCAGTGCTGTGAAGGCAGATTGTTTTTTTATCGCGTCGTTTCCGTTTCAGAGCAGTTAGAAAAGCCCCCGTTTTGATATAAAAAACAGCTCATTCTGGAGCATTCTATGAAAATCGTCTTTTAGTGGAATATTCCACAACGTTGATATTCGTCGGCCTTTTTATGAATCGTTTTCAAATAAACGCTAGATGATCAATATCATACGTGCACGCAAGCACATTACGGCCGCGCACTGATAATCGCTCCGTTGATTTCCTCACAGACTTTTACAGTGAAACCGAAAGAAGACATTTCACAAAACAGCTTATAACTTCATCAAACTTACTCCGATTATCCTACCACTGATAACATAGAGTCCTTACCTGACATCAGATGGTATCCAACTGGTATATTCCAATTCCTGATCACCATTCGAAAAAATCGATACGTGTATGGATCCAACGCGACACTGTAGAGCTCCATGATCCGCGGGGATCTGAGGCTCCAGAATGAACTGTGGTAACCCCGGCTGGATCAGTGAACTGGAAAATGTGGAGTACCGGATTTTTTTCCCCATTCATTTTCATTGAGTCCATTCCAAAATCACTTATGTCATCTGGGAGACGACAGGGGGCGCTTTTTTCCACAGTGATCACCGGCGCAGCTCGGCTATACTCGGGTAGGCTCGGGTGATGCAATCATTTTTCAGATCGCAAAAAAATAATAATAATAATAATTCCGAGAAATCTCGTGAGTGGCACGCAACCACCTATAAAAAAAACCGAGAAATCTCGTGAGTGGTACTGAAAGAGTTAAAAACGCGAAACATAACGTTACGCTTTCTAGTTCAGCGCATTTCATAGCGCTCCACTGCTACCGCAGCTGAACACAAGTTGGTTGGAACAGCAGCCCAACACAAGTGCGTTGGAACAGCAGCCCAACACAAGTGCGTTGGTACACAAGTTGGTTGCCCGCACTGCCGCTCGCTTGCTCCTTGGATTTCATTTGGGACGTGGGACGACTGCCGCTTGCCTGCGCGTGGGGCCGGGGGGGGCGCGGCCAATCAGAGAAAAGCCGAACACAAGTTGGTTGCCTTTAATATTCACGCGTCCCGGCCCCCTGTCTTGCCCGTTCCCAGATGGTCCTTTTTGCCGTCTGGAAGCCGTCCCAGGAGGGGGGGGGGGTACTGTAAGGGTCCACCTGTCCCTGGACCTTTCTCCCCTGTCTGTACTCCTCAAGAGCCCCCTCCTTTTCACATTCTCTCCCATGGTCTCCCTCCACTCATGAACGATATTCCTCTGCCTATTCTAGGACCCTTCCCCCCCTGCCTGTACTCTTCAACAACCGCCACATTTACCCCCACCTTTGCACAGACATTTCCCATCTGTACCTCCCCCTGCTGGACATTCAACTGAACTTCCCTTGTCTCCCTCATGCATACCCTCCTGGTGCACTGGTGTATATTCAATGTCTACTTGTCTCTCTGTGCCCTTCCCCTGCTACATTGTCTCTTGTTCCCTTGTTAATTGTTGTTTTATTTGTCCCTTGTATGGTGTTTACTCTGTCTAGTGTTCAGTCTTTTCTTGTGTGGTTAGTTAGTTTGTTTCCCTGTTAATTCCCCAGAGTGTTTGATCTTGTGTTCTCCTCATGTGTGCCTTGTTTGTAATTAGCGTCCCATGTCTTAATTAGTCTCCCTATATCTGGTGTGTGTTCCCTACCCTTCAGTGTCGGTTCATTTTTGGAGTTCATGCTTTTGAGATCCTTGTTTGTTGTTTGGTCCCATGTTTTGATGTCCACGTCCTTGTTCACCTTTGTTTCAGAGTAAGTCTCCCTGCAGTAACTTTGTTTTGTGTTTTGTGGACTTGCTCTCTTTATGAGATTATTATTCGTTTTTTGTATTCTTGCCCTCTGCCAGTCTTCAGCTGTGCTATTTATTGTTTTGTATTTTTGCTGCCTTTGGAAGTATTTTTGTAATATCTTTGTTGCTGCCCTTGTTTGCAATTGGATTATTTTTGGTTACACTTCACCCCTGGCTCGAAGTGTTCAAATTAAAGGAGCAGTGCTCACTTTTGACAATTCATATCTACCTCTCCCTCGTATCTGTTTGCGCCTGGGCCCTCTGCTAACACATCCTTAACACTACAGAGAGTGGTGCGCTCAACCGAGCGTACCACGGGTATTGCACTACCACCCCTGCAGGTCCTATACAACAAGAGGTGCAAATCCAGAGCCTGCAGAATAATGAAAGACCCTCACCACCCCAACAACAACCTGTTAAAGCTGCTGCGGTCAGGCAAACGCCTGTGAACACCAGCAACTAGGACAGAGAGACTTCGGCTCAGCTTCTTCCCCCAGGCCATCAGAGCCTTGAACACTGAACTCTCCACACACAAGCACACATGAGCACACACACAACACACACACTGTACATGCTCACACACTAGCAGCCACTTTAACATGAGCACACACACACTCATGATGCACACGCTCACACTTATGGTCACTTTACAAAAGGAAAGGTCACTTTAAGAATAGTATAGTATAACTTGAGATTGTATAATATAGCATTGTATAGCAGTGTAAATAAAGACCCAGTGCCTCATCCGTAGCTAACAGTGTATTGCACTACCACAGGACCTAGCATGTCCTACCATGCTCTGTAAATAACTCATGTACATATACCGATATGCCCTACTTTGTTTACTTGTTTTATTGCACAATGTCGTTCTATTGGATTCTTATTATATTACTTCCCAGAGACAGTCGCATTTCTTTCCTCTCCCCAGGCTCCTCAAGGCCGTTCCTACCGCCGCCTCTACTGCCTCCATGAAGCCTGACGCTGCTGTGCTGTGTGCTTTGTGCCGGTTGTCGGACTATACTCAAATCAACTCGAAATGGATCTAATCAGTGGATTGCATATTTTCGTCAAGGAAGCAGAATAAGGCTAACCCTCTCTGCCTCTGCAACATTTCAATCGGGCTACCAACTTGAAGTCGTGGACATTTGGATTATCGAAGCTTTTGGGATTGCAATAAGAAGATTTTGGATTGTTTACCGCACACAGGACCTACCAAAATGAACTGATTAAGACACTTGGACACTTGGACTAATGCATTCAGTCATTTGGACGGAGTTGTTAAAACTCACTCCACTCAAACCAATAGAGTTATAATTCACTCTACTCAAAATTAAATTTAAATCGACGTGACTGGGGAAATGTTGCCAGTCAGTCAGCCAAAACAAATTCCTGGACGACTCCAAGGTCGAACTGAGAGCTGCTGGAGTCGAAGGCCCTCTTGGAGATAAGAGTGGCATGCGGCCCCCCCACCCCCTCCCCCCACCCCCTCTCCTACGTGTATGGCCCAGCGCCTCACGTTGGTGATGGCAGCTAACTCGTATGCGTGCTGGAGGGGGGAGCCAAGGCTGTCTCGTCAACCCCCACCCCCCAACCCCCCCCCCCCCCGGGTGCTCCGCGCCAAACATGGCAGCGGTAATACGCATACGTCTGTCTCAAAGAGTCCTGCATGTATAACAAATGCGCATGTTGGTGAATTTATGACTGTGTGCCATTATTACAATCAAAGTAATAATTGTGGAATATTACTATAATGAGCTGTATGTGTATGAACCAAGCATCCTTTGTGAAGCACTTTGGTTGACAAGTGTCATGTTTAAATGTGCTATATAAATACATTTGATTGATTGATTGATTGATTGATTGATTGACTATTGTATTATGCACAACCGTTGCGGGCAAGACCCCCCGCATTTCATTGTATACTTGTATGCCGTGACAAATAAAACTCTTGACTTGACATTCTTTAATTCAGCAACATTAATTCATACAGTCTGTAGAGTAGACATAGGACGTTACAACCCAAACGTTGGTCCAATGACAATTCATGGCTGCATATGTAAGCATTTATACAACAGGTAGGTCCGACCATGCATTGTGATTGGTCGAGAGCGTTCTAAGCCGTGAGTATATTCATGATACACTCACGGTTAAATCGCCATGAATATACCACTTCGCTGGCTTTAGAATGTTGTAGAAAGTTTCAACTGCCATTCATCAAACGGAAACTGTCAACATGACCTACTCCGCGGACAAAGTTACGTTTGATTTAACGTACCCGTTAACTATAAACGAGTGGATAGAGGAGTCTAATGCAAGCGAAAGTCAGGAAAAGTAATCAGCACCGTCGACTTGGTGGTGTTGAAGGATTAATTGTGGCTTTTCTCCAGTGCGTCCAGCTCATCTTTCGTTGGATTGGCACGTCTAATAATGCTGTTTTTATGAATACCGTTAGATGTAGGCCCGTCATCTATATCTTTCCACTCGTTTATAGTTAACGGGTACGTTAAATTAGAATAGTAATACGTCATTCGTTTGCGTTGCCAAGCTGGTTGATAGCCTACTCCATTTTAAATTCCATAGCAATGATACATCTTTAGGAACAATTTTTCTACGCAAAGTTCACTTGCTGTATAAAAGCAATAATACACGAGAACCAGTGGAATATCAGGAAGATTGCCACTATGTGATGCCTACGCCACTCGAGCTTCACTCTTGTGACTGTGGGCGCATCACAGCCGTGGCAATATTCCTGATATTCCACTGGTTCTCGTGTATTATTGCAACCACAGGCAGAGCTGTGAGTGAATTAGACGAAGGAGAGCATTATGGCAGGAGACTTATTCTACGAAAGAGTGAGGAGGCACGAGAGGAAGTGGTAGTAAAAGTAAAATACCTGGAAGTCAAATGAAAATAAAAAACATTTCCTTTTAAACAACATTATTCTTTTTTGCGGCCCGGTACCAAATGATCCACGGCCGGTACCGATCCGGGACCCGGTGGTTGGGGACCTCTGCTATAGAGCATCTCTCTATATCAGGGGTATCAAACTCGCGGGCCGCGGGCCAATTGCGGCTCGCTGGATGATATTTTGCGGCTTGTGTTCTCCTCATGTGTGCCTTGTTTGTAATTAGCGTCCCATGTCTTAATTAGTCTCCCTATATCTGGTGTGTGTTCCCTACCCTTCAGTGTCGGTTCATTTTTGGAGTTCATGCTTTTGAGATCCTTGTTTGTTGTTCGGTCCCATGTTTTGATGTCCACGTCCTTGTTCACCTTTGTTTCAGAGTAAGTCTCCCTGCAGTAACTTTGTTTTGTGTTTTGTGGACTTGCTCTCTTTATGAGATTATTATTCGTTTTTTGTATTCTTGCCCTCTGCCCGTCTTCAGCTGTGCTATTTATTGTTTTGTATTTTTGCTGCCTTTGGAAGTATTTTTGTAATATCTTTGTTGCTGCCCTTGTTTGCAATTGGATTATTTTTGGTTACACTTCACCCCTGGCTCGAAGTGTTCAAATTAAAGGAGCAGTGCTCACTTTTGACAATTCATATCTACCTCTCCCTCGTATCTGTTTGCGCCTGGGCCCTCTGCTAACACATCCTTAACACTACAGAGAGTGGTGCGCTCAACCGAGTGTACCACGGGTATTGCACTACCACCCCTGCAGGTCCTATACAACAAGAGGTGCAAATCCAGAGCCTGCAGAATGCGTGTTGTCTTTCAACGGGTCAGAGCGAGAGTTGACAGCGCATCTACTGGTAGTCTAATCTGCAGGTACTGTAGCTAGTAACCTCGTTCCCAGTTTTATCCCTGTGAGATAAATGTAGCTAGTAGCCTAGTTCCGCCAGCAGGCAGTTAGTAAAAAAATATGGCATTCTCAAAGATGGCCAGTAAAAGAAAAGTCGACAGTGACAATCGCTGCAATTCAAAGGTGAATGGACTGAAAAATATGGGTGCATCCTCCCAGCACCAAACCAATGTGCCTAATATGCCAAGAAACGGTAGCTCTTGTGAAGAGTGGCAATTTCAAATGCCACTACAAAACAAAACACAGTTATTTTGATGCAGCCTTTCCTCAAAATTCAGTGCTAAGAACCACAAAAATAAATGGAATGAAATCATCATATCAAGCTGCAAGCAGAATTATTGTTATATATCAACTGGCTATCGCATCTCGCTCTGCCTACTGAGATATAACCCATCATCTCTAGCACCTAGTGTGCTCCGGGAAACAAAACAAATGCACCCACTTGCACGTCACCACGCCACGCCCCATGCGTCCCCTATATTATGCCGGAAGTGGTCACGCCTCACCCTTCCTCATTTGTTTCCAACGCGGAAGCAGCTAGATGCACTTTGGAACTGGAGATTGTTATGAAGCAGAAGGAGATATTACACAATGTTGGGAATTCGCCAGAAGTTCGCCAGCCCCCGGAACCTTCTCGGCACGTCATGACAGCACGACGGTCCTATCCTGCTTTTTCCTCGTCGCATGACAGCAGACCGAGGGACTTCGCGCAACGGCTTATTTACCCTTTACATGGGTGGATGGGCTGACGACAGGGCTCAGGGCAGGTGTGCTTTTTGTGAATCTATGAATTGAAAATGGGGGTCCCTGATGTAGACAGGACTAACGTTTTCTCTGGTCTGCATCCCCTTAACAATTGTGTGTATTGGGCTAGCCCATTCTGTAATATGTTAATAGAGTTTTCGTTCATTCATTCATTTATCCCTTCACGGGTGCACACCGCAGTGGAGGTTGTTACACACTAGCAGCCACTTTAACATGAGCAGGCACACACTCATGCCGCACACGCCCACACTTATGGCCAAAAAGGAAAGGTCACTTTAAAAATAGTATAACAACAGTAACAGTGTATTGCACTACCATAGGACCTAGCATGTCCTATATGCTCTGTAAATAACTATGTACAGATATCGAGATGTCCCACCATGTTACCTGTTTATTGCACAATGTTGTTTTTTATTGGATTATATTATATGTTGTACCACTGTATTGCACATCGTTGTGGGCAAGACCACCCGCATTTCATTGTATACTTGTATGCCGTGACAAATAAAACTCTTGACTCTTGACTTGACTTGTTACATGACTACTAGTGGAGCACTGCTTCACTAGTAGTAGACTTTGGTCAGCAGCCACCACTGGTGTTCTGTGCTTAGTGAAGCAGGTGGCATCAGTCCTTTGCCCTGACATGGTGGAACGGTGTCCCGCCCGGCCGACGCCATGAGGCGAGTCGGCCCGGCAGGTGGCTGGTGGGCTGATGAAGCTTATACCACCACGGTACAGAATTGAGCAGCAACTGACAACATTGCTCAATTGGCTGCTTTTCTGTCAAAAATGGTGTCGGGTGGTGGGGCCTTAGGGCCAGCCGACGTCAAAACCATCGAAGGAGGTTTTGAGGTTATTCAGCTTTTGACCTAGCCGCAAGCTATAACCGCAGGGAGGGCTAGGATGCTGTCAACGGTTATTCACAGGCATCTTTGGTTGGAGCAATCTCCCCTTGAGGAGGGGAGCGGTCTCCTCCTCAGGACTCCCCTCTCCGCGGGTGGACCTTGGTCTGTCCACGGAGGCGCGGGCGGTATTTGACCTGGGCTCCACACCGCGCAGCCAGAGGTGAGAGCGGCTGCGGCGAGGCCCCCGGCCAGCGGCCATGTTTCCCCCGCCTGAGATACCCTGGACACAAAGAAAACTCTCCGGTTACTCCCCCCCGCTACACTACGGGACACAGGGCTCTGATTTTTCCCCGCGTTCTTCCAGTGAAACGCAAGTGGCCCCACATTTCGCTTCTCATGGAGACAGGGGCTGACACCCAGTTGCTAGCTAGGCCTGGGTATGTCTATGAGAATGCTGTGCTGTCAAGCGGCTCCCACATCACACGTCCTGCATCTGTGTTTGGTGAGCCTGGTGTTGTATCTGTCGACGGAGCAGGGTTCCCTGTATCTAAAAAAATGTGTCAGAGGGGGATCTCTAGACCCAGGAGGTCGCAGCGTGGGTTCCCCCAGCCCCGCCCTCGCCAGGCCGGGTATTACGTTAGTGCCTCCCCCGTCTGGACTTTCAATCCCTTCAGCAGGCACGCGTAATTTGGGTGGTACTAATATCACTACAGGGCTACGGTGTGTAGAGACCCACCCTATCGGGCAGTGTGAGGACCACACACCATGCATGTCCAGCTGCAGAGCAGGCTGTCCTCAAGCTAAGCCAGGATGCTCAGCGGGGGAGCCTATGTCACCCCGTATCAGACCGCTCCTTCTGTCGGGGTCCCCCCCTTGGGTGCGATTGCCTCGTTGGTAGAGTCAGGGTGCGATATCCCGGCTCCACGAGACACCCTGCTCGCGCGGTTGGCGAGACCAGGGTTGACAACGCACAGCGGGAGGGACCGGGCCACCTATCTACGATTCCTAGCGGACCAGCGGCAGTTGGCGGCGGGGGCGCTTTGGAATTTCTACCACGTATGGCTGCAGTGGTAGCCATATGTCGGTGTGGATGGAGAGAACGCTGAGGGCGGCGCTTGTGTTCCAGTTTACACACCCCCGCCCTCCGTTTTTGGGTTTGGTACAGACTCTATTATCCGCGGCAGTGACAGCCCTGGCCGAGGAGATTTGTTCTCTGGCAGCGAAACAGGCCGTCGTCATGGTCCCATGGGAGGACGCAATGAGCGGCGTTTCCTCCCGATATTCTCTGGTGCCCGAGGAATCGGGGGGGGGGGGGGGGGGTGTCAGACCCATACTGGACCTGTCCCATGGAAGGTTCAGAATGTTGACCGTCACCCACCTGTTAAGCGCTGTCAGGTGGGGGACTGGTTCACCTCCATAGACCTGAAGGATGCGTATTCGCATCCCGATCTTCCCTCCTAGGACATACCTACGCTTCCTTTTTCAGGGCTTAGCGTACGAGTACCAGAGGCTGCTGTTCGGCTACTCTCTGGCTCCTCGCATCTTCACCAAGTGTGTAGAGACTGCGCTGGGGCCTCTGCGTCGTCAGGGGATACGAATTTTATTCTACCCTGGACGACGTTCTGGTCCTCGGCCAGTCAGAGCAGATCACCAGGTCTCATGCCAGGCTGGTGGTGGGATTCCTCACCAGCCTGGGTTTTGCTGTAGACTGGAACAAGAGTACTCCTCTTCCCAGTCAACGGGTGGAGTACTTGGGCTTATTTCTAAGCTCAAGGTCTATATGGGCATCCCTCTCAGAGTGGCGGCGAGTGGGTGTTCTCGGCCCGCTCAGGAGGTTCCGTCCTGGCAGGACGGTTACGGCGCTGACCGTGATACGCCTGCGCGGTATTATGGCATCTGCTCAAGCTGTGGTCCCTCTTGGCCTCCTCTTCATGAGGAGGATACAGAAGTGGGGTTTTTCACTGTGAAAATAGACCCTGTGAGAGTCAAGTGGAAGCTGCTGAAGGTGCCCATGTCAGTACTGGGGGACCTCACCCTCTGGGGGGGCCTGGGGCCCTCACCAGCGGGGTCCCCGTGGGCAGCAGGCTGTCACACGTCGCGGTCTTCACCGACGCCTCCCTCACGGGATGGGGGGGACGTGTCGGACCGATGCAGTAGGGGGCAGCTGGCAAGGACCATACTGCCCGGTCTGCGCTACATTTCAATGTGTTGGAATTGAAGGCAGTGCTTCTAGTCCTCGGACGGCTCGGCCATCATGTGATGGGCGAGCATGTTCTGATCAGGACGGACAGCATGACGTCGGCGTCATATGTCATCAGACAGGGAGGAGTGCGCTCCTCCCATCTCCACCGGGCGGCGGCCGATTCGGTCCGTGGCCACCCGGGATTCTGTACACGTTCCCCCCATACACCTGATAGCTCAGCTGTTGCGGCGGGTACGTCAGGAGCCAGGCCGGGGCACAGCTGTGTGGGTCCCGGCCCTGATTCAGCTCTTGGTGGCCCCGCCGTGGCCTGTTCCGTGGTCACCGCGGGCCCTTTTTCAGGCACGTGGAACTCTGTTCTGCCTCCTGTTCTGGGGCAGCTCCTGATGGCTTGGCTGCTGAAAGGGTGAATCTGGTGGGGATGCGTCTTAACTCTTCTGTGATTAACGTCATCCAGAATGCGCACGCTCCGTCCACTACCGCGGCTTACGACCTCCAACTGTTCTGGAAAGGCTGTTGGGGGCCCCGTTTGAGCCTCTTGAGCAGGCGCCATTGGATCGTCTGTCTTACGACCGCGTTCCTTTTTTGGGCCATCACCTCCGCTAAATGCGCGGGTGAGCCATGTGATCTCTCGGTGCGGTCGGAGTACCTGTCTATTCGGGCCGATAGCAGGCAACTCTGTGGCCTGATCCGGCCTTCGTGCCAATGGATATCCGGAGCTCTTGTCGCTCCTGGGATATTGTGATTCAGGCGTTTCATCCTCCTCCTCACGCTAGTGGGTTGGAGTCGAGCCTTTACCTGTCATGTCCTGTCCATGCACTGAGGGTTTACCTTAGTCGCACGCAGGGTCTCAGGGCTTCCGATCAACTGTTTGTTTGTTACGGTGGCCCTCGCGCAGGTGAGGCGCTGTCCAAGCAGCGCCTGTCACATTGGTTGTGCGAGGGCATTGCCCTTTGCTACACGTTGGCTGGACAGGTTCCCCCCGGGGGCGTCAGGGCGCACTCCATTCGTGGTGTGGTGGCCTCTGCTGCCCTGTTAGGGGGGGCCTCATGGAGGACATTTGTGCTGCGGCCTCCTGGTCCTCCCCGAGTCCTTTTGTTAGGTTTTACCTCATAGACGTGACTGGGGGTTCTGTCTCCCAGTCAGTCCTGAGGTCCGGAACCTCTCCTGCATCCCGCCATCAGGTGGGCTAGCGGGAGTGTGTGGGTGTGGACCGTGGGGTACTGTGTCACACATGGTCCCTCTTGCGCTGTGCGTTCAGGGGTGCCTGGTTCCCCCCCTTTTCGCAATTTGGTGGAGTTGACTGCCTACCCCCTTTGTTAGGACGGGCAGATGGACGGGACTCCCCTCCTCCCTAGCTGGGGCTTACGGGCCCTCAGGGGGTGCATTTGTCGGGGCCACGCGTCCGCTCTGCCCTTATCTCAGTAGGCAGAGCGAGACGCGATAGCAAGTTGATATATAACGTAAGCCTAGTTATATGATACTGGCTGAGTGTCTCGCTCTTAGCGCCCTGAGGTCCCTTGGATGTTTTCCGCTTATGGAAATCGAACTGGGAAGGGTGAGGCGTGACCACTTCCGGCGTAATATAGGGGACGCATGGGAGTGGCGTGGTCACGTGCAAGTGGGTGCATTTGTTTTGTTTCCCGGAGCACACTAGGTGCTAGAGATGATGGGTTATATCTCAGTAGGCAGAGCGAGACGCTCAGCCAGTATCATATAACTAGGGTTATAGGATAACCTTACGTTAAATATATGTCACAACGAGAAAAAGCAACCAAGTCCTCACTCAGTGGCATGGGTGTTGGCTAAACTCAAGAAGCCATTCTCTGATGCATAAATAATAAAATAATGTATGACTGAAGTGATGGAGACCATGTTTGAAGGCAAACAAAAGCAAATCCTCCTCAGATATCACAGCAACCAGAATAACTGAAATACTGGCTGATGATTTGATTAAACAGCTTTGTGATAGAATAAAAAAAAATGCACAGTGCATTTCCATAGCTGTGGATGAGTCCACTGACACCACTGAGAATGCTCAGTTGCTGGTGTTTGTGAGGTTCTAGTGAGTTTGTGAAAAGATTGGATCAGTTGTACTTTTTTTTTGAATACTTTAAACCCTTTTTTTGTGGAATATTTGACGCAGCCCAGCCTCACCCAGACTCTACCTCCAGCGGCCCCCAGGTAAATTGAGTTTGAGACCCCTGCTCTATATAGTCTGTTATGCGCAAGTTTACAGACTTTCGGAACGCGTATATTATTCAATGAGACTGCCACCCAGCTTTTGCGCGACGGTCGATGGAGAAATACAATTTCAATTGTGACAAGAGAAGACCGATTCAGATACAATTTAACACAAACGGTTCCAAAGATATTAATGTTTCGCGTCATATTTTCACACCGCAATGGATTTTGGTGCGTCTCATCTCCTCTCTCATGTATGTGCTTCTCCTCTCCGACACCTGAGAGTACTCAGCCAGTGGCCACTCCCCTCAGACGCAACTGTAGTTTTTCTCACAGCAAGAAAAATAATACAGTCGGGCAATCTAACCAGAATTAACATATTTACAAGTCGTCTTAAGTTTTGCAAATAAGGAGACATATACATAACATCTCAAAGGACTTTATGGCGATTCTGAAGAATCTCCCCTCGTGCCATATAGCGGGTTTGGCTACACCGGGTCACATATTGTCAAGCGGGAAAAGCATGTGCCTAATTAACTATTTAACCGATTAAAAACGGTTCGCCAGATGATTGAAATTTTTATTTTTTTTGTCAGGCCACTGAACTTAGAAGCAGGCCAGGACAGTGTTTCTAGTTGCAGCAGCGCAATAGTTAGAGATAACCTAGGTGGGGAACAACCAGGAGATCACTGCAACTCACACAAGTTGGAGAACTATCTCTCTCTCTCTCTCTTGCTCTCACACACACACACAAAAGGAGCCGCATGTGATTGGTGGAGGCGGGACCCTTACAAAAAACTGTTGTTGCTAATCATTGACACATGCTAGCCTGTAATAATCCCCCCCAGAAAAATCTACTTTGCATTTGATATATTGCAAATATATGCCATCACACACACTGGCATTTAAAGGGTTAGAATTATACGTCATCCTGAAGTTGCTGAAGTTGAATAAAAGATTGTATTATTTTCAATCTGACATTATAAAAAAACTGAAAATCCATCAAAATCAGTGTTGTTGCTAATCATACCTACCTGTTTTTTAACAATAATTTGTGATGCCATCACAAACACTGGCATTTAAAGGGTACAAATAAAAAAATGCCTGCACCAGAATGCAGGAAATAAAGTCTTTGTAATAAGAAATGTCCTGGTGGGGGACCCCCAGACCGATCTGCTTAAAAAGTGGCCTGACTGGGGCTATATTTTGCACTATATTTCCTGGCCTGAATGATTTCCCCAGTCCGGCACTGGTTAAAAGCCTCCAATGCTTATTAGTGTGTGTGCGTTTGAACGTGTGCATGTTTCAAACATACATTTCCATTTATAATTTTTTTTTATTTATTTTTTTACATATTTCTTTTACCTCCTATAATAGTGGGGGTCGCGGCTCTCTGACCCCGTTATTTTTGGGTTGCGGCCTGAAAAGTTTGGGAACCCCTGGTCTATGGAGTGGTAGAATTGGAGGGAGGGGGGACACACACAACCTAAAAGGGTTCAACTGAAAAAAATCCACCCTCCTCTATTACTCCTCTTACTGCATAACAACAGGAGTGAACATGTGGCAGAATAACATTAGCAAGAAAACAGGATACTCAAGCAAGGTGGCATCCATTAACCGTTTCTGCGCCAAAAACTAATTAACTCGTTATAGTCCGCAAATCGTTGGATGCCAACAACGAGTAAACTCGTTATTGGATCCGTTTTTCTTTTATTCGCTATTTCCATTCATAATTCATCCTGCTGTGCTGTAGGACTGGGTGACACTATGTCTGAGACCGCAGCGGTGCGATACCGCCGCCTAACGCCTTGAGGCCGCTATTGCACCCCATTTGAAATGATGTGGTTTCTTTTCTCGGCCGAGCTGAGCCGTGCAGGTGGGGTCTATACACTCCGGCAAGACTCCAGCTTATATCGATGCATTGACTAGGCTTCCCCCCCTCCCCCTTTCATATGCAATGCTGGATAACACTGGATACACTGACGCGACCAGTATTTGGAATGGGGATCAGATAATTGGATTATTCTTTTTGAAGTACATCATAGACAAGGTAAGGACTATATATTATCGATCTTGTGTTGATCCGATAATTCTTTCCCGCGATCGAAGCGTGTCGGGGTGGTGTGTATGTGTGTTGGTAGCGTGCCCGTCTCACTTTTTTTCTTTTTTTTTTAATCTTTTTCCCCCTCCTTTTTCCTCCGTTTTTCTCCCACCCCAATGTTAGTCGTTATGCCAATTCCCAATCCCATTCCTGGTCGCTGCGCACCTACCCCCTACAGTCGGTCTGGGAGAGTGGAGGCTATCACATGCTTCCTCCGACACATGTGTAGCCAATCAACCGCTTCTTTTCACCTGGCAGCGCGGACTCTCACTGAGAGGGTGTAACGTGTGGAAGGATCACACTACCCCCCTTAGATCTTTTCCTCGCTGAGCAGGCGCCCCGACCGAACTGTAGGAGTCGCTGTTTACAACGACCAGAACCCACCCACCAGCTTTCCCACCCCTAACACTGCCAATTGTGTTAGTATGAACGACCAGCCAAGCTGGTAGCAACGCAGAGAGCTGGGCTCGAACCCAGCATCTCCTGCGTTAGTGGTGAGCGCCTTGCCCACTGCGCCACTTAGCCGCCCCTGCCCGTCTCCCTTTCGTGCGTGCATGATGAAAGATAATACCGATAATCTAGCATTGATTTCAGATTGATTGTTAATCCAAGCGAGGAATGGCAACGTGTTTTGTGAATTTCACTAAAACGCTGTTTTCACATCTTTTCCTGGGATTACTCAGAATCACTCAAATTATACTCATATTCACTACGGTATAAAACGGAAATGTACAGATGAAATAATTATCTGTTTTTTGCATGTTGACCGGAAGAAACTCACTGACAATCGACAACGTTATTAGATCCATAGCTATAATATTTAATATAGTTTTAGCAGTTGCAAACACCGGCATTATCCCATTGAACAAAGCGCTGGCACAAACGGCCATATGCCCACAGCGCCATCTGGCGATCATTGTGTTAAAAGGTCTTCATCCTGAACCTGCCAGGTTTAACACAACAACATGCAGACAGAGAGCTCAACCCACAGCCAGCAACCAGTTCGCCTATTGCTTATTAACAGCGAAGGAGTGCGCCGAATGCTTCCGCGTTTTCCCTGATTGGCTGCGACACACCCCTCGGCAGGCGCGGCAACCGCATAGCGGAGCGGCAGAGCTTGCGGCATTATTTAGCCGTAAACCGCCATGATTCTCATTCGAAGCTTAGCACACCTGGCAGTGCGGCGGTCCTATGGTCCTGCAGTCTGTTGGTTTCAAGTTCGAATCCCATCAATTCTTTTTATTTTTATTTTTTTAACATGTATTCTTTCGCCGGTTAAGGTTAGGCATGGTTAAGGTTAAGGTTAAGGTTAGGCATTGTTTCGGAGTTGGTTAAGGTTAGAAAGGTTAAGTTTAGGCGCTGTTAAGGAGCTGGTTAAGGTTAGAGTTTGTCTTAGAGAATGGCAATATTCTTTCTATGGTTAAGGTTAAGGTTAGGCATGGTTAAGGTTAAGGTTAAGGTTAGGCATTGTTTCGGAGTTGGTTAAGGTTAGAAAGGTTAAGTTTAGGCGCTGTTAAGGAGCTGGTTAAGGTTAGCGTTTGTTTTAGAGAATGGCAATAGACAGCCTATTTCCGCACTGCCGCTCTCTCGCGCTGCCGCAGTCACATGGTCACATTGTCACATTCTTGCACTCCTCTGCTGTTAAAAAGCAACACGCAACCAGTTCAAACACCAGCGTAACGGGAGATGAAAACCAAGAGCATTCTCTGTAAAAGAATTATAAATAATAATAATATATATATATATAATAATTAGGGCTGGGACTATCGCATTCATTTAGATTAACCCTTTCACTGCCGCACTACCAAACGGTTAACCCTTTCACTGTGACAATTCACCGAAGGTTAACCCTTTCACTGCCACACAACAGCCGGTTAACCCTTTCACTGCCACACGACAGAAGGCTAACCCTTTACTCGGTTGTGTGATAGTAAAGGGTTAACCTTCTGTCGTGTGGCAGTGAAATGATTAATTAACTACAGAAAATGTACACATTTTATCGCATGCGGGCACGTCACGGCACTTGCAAGTGAAATTTTACAAGTGTCTGAATGGAAGTGGATGGCCATTTTGTATTTGCACGCAGAATCTTTGCTGCAACACATTACAAAAGCCTTTGTGAAATACTCATTTTCCGTGGGATTTTTATAAACTTTGGACCTGTACTACATAAGACTTCAGGCTATGGAACCACTATGTTTTCCAGCTCCTACCTCTCAGCTGGAACTTAAAAACAGGCATCTGGCAACCATTAAACAGACATGTGAGTACACAAAATGTTTACTTCAGTGTGTTCAAACCTATTTTACTCTATTTCATAAGCACTCAAAGTGATTTTTCTTTATTGTGTAAGAATGTTACCTTTCAAAGGAAACCAGACTCATGCATGTGCTATAAGTATAAAGTATAATACATCACAAATTACTTTGTTCATACAGAATACTGAAAAAATAAGATAAATTGAGATCAATCAAGAGTTCTGGAATGTTACTTTTACCTCAAAAGTGCTTGAGTTTACAAAAGGTCCTTTGCGCTATATATATATATTATTCCTAAAATTGCTGCACTTTGTTAAAAATTGCATTGATCTGTTGGTCTGTGAAGTAGCTAATACAGGATTTTGCTGCTTAAACATAATGTATATTCATTGATTCACTCGGATACCAAAATCCATTTGAATTGAAACATTTTGCTTTTCGCATCAAATATTGATATGCGATTAAAATGTGATTCATTTAGATGAATGAACTATAAAGTCTCAAATTAATTCGATTACCATTTTTAATCGAGTCCCACCACTAATAATAATATTAATAATAATAACTTTATATAGCACCTTTCATACATGGATTGCAGCTCAAAGCGCTTCACAGTAAATAGCATGAAATGAACATAGGCCTAAAATCAGCATACAGTTGACAGAATAAAAGCAATGTAGAAAGTGCAGTCCGTCCAGTCCAGTTTGTTGTTCATGAGAACACCCAGGAATTTGTAATTCTCCACCCTTTCCACCTCCACCCCCTGGATGATGATGGAAGTTGGGGGCTTCAGATGCAGACCAGACTTTCGTCTTTTTATATCAGGGTCCCACATTTTCAATGCATCATAACATATATGACATACGGGGAGGGCGGAGCTGAGCGATCATGGAGTAGACGTGTTTCACATGAGCTCCCTTCTACCGTGCTGAATATACGTTTCTCCCCATTAGTCTTTATTTTATTTTTATTTGTTTTTTATCTGTTTGCTAGGCCGTCGTGTTTAGTATACTGTCGTCGACTTTTTTCGACTTTCTGCGATGTCGGTGGTGGAAACCAGATCCATGAGCGCCCCAACCAGCAAACCACCACCGGGCCTGGCCGCATCGTCGCCCGGTCTCGGTGAGATTAGCGATGCTGTGCTCTTGGTCATGACCAAGCTACACGCAGACTCTGAGACACGCTTCGCTGAAGCACAGAAGAAAGTGTTGGCGGATTTTTGTGTCAACTTCCATCGTGAGATATCAGAAGAAATACGGCTGGCGGTAGTCCCGCTGATAGACAAGATGGAGTCGATGCACGCTGTCTCCTCGGCTAATGCTAACGAACTAGCCATGCTAACGACGGAGGTATCATTACAGGGCGAGAAGATGGTGGGTCTCGAGTCCGCCCTGCTGGCTAGGCAGGCTGAAGTCAACAAACTACAGTCGGCAATGGAGGAGATGCAGTCCCGGGATAGACGCCACAACGTCAGGATTGTTGGAGTACCGGAGGCCAGCGGTGAAGGCCGTCTCTCTGAGACCATGCCCGAATTACTGCAAAAAATACTAGGAACTGACGTCCTCCCCTCGCCTCCTGTCTGTGAGTCGGCCTACAGGGCGGGCAGGTTTTCTCCCGGCGTGAACAAAGAGCCAAGGCCCATCATAGTCAAGCTGAACAGGCTTCAGCAGAGAGAACTCATCATGCGGTCGGCTCGTACCAGAAGGGGTAATCTGAGGCTTGGCGATCACAAAGTGGCCATTTTCGAAGACTTTACGCCGGAGGTTCAAGCACAGAGAGGCGAATACAAGGTGGTCCTGTCCAGGCTATGGAAACTAGGCCTGAGGCCCACGCTATTCGCTCCCGCGAAATTATCTGTGTTGGAGAAGGTCGATGGTCTGCGTTCATTTTGGTCGTTGGCTAAAGCGAAGGAATATCTCGAGGGGATACCCGAGACTGTTGCTTGATATCTATGTCGGGTGAGTGACTTGGCGGTGTGGGCCTATATACATTGATAGGGCCGACTATTCACAAATACTTGCTGTCATGCCCAGACACTCTAACTGTCCACTGCCCATCCAACTAGCGGGACTTCCCAATGACTTCTGTTACTTGCTAATGCTGACCTCATGATCGTACTTGTGTATCGCCTCTTTGGAAGCTAGCGAGCTAGCTGAACAATGTACATAACAGTCTCTAACGTGCTATCCGGATTCATCACTAGCTCACGCGCTAGCCTCGGGCTAGCTAGCGGGCTGCGTCTATCGCCTGCGTGGAGTCGTTCGAGACCCGTTAATAGTGACGCACTTTGGTTGTTGTTGCTGTATAAGTGTGATCGGCTCGCACAATCCAACGGTGATCGGGTCCTTAACTAAATTCTTGTATGCTGTTATTTTTATATCCATGCTGTTTTGAGCTTTGGGCTCCGGTAGGAGAAGATCGGTTGAATATGTATATAAACAAGATATGATAACAGGTTTTGTCGGATATTGCCTATTATCATCCCCGGGTTAATGAATGTGTTTAATTGTGCCTGATCAGAGGGACTGTTACAGATGTGCACTTTGACCATAACCCCTTTTTCCCCTTCTTATTATTGTCGTTGTTAAATGGCATTTGTTTGCACAATTTACCTGGAACCCGATCCTACCTTAGACTACCGGCTGGTATACTCTAATTTAATTTTGTTTTGGATTTTTCCTTTGTCCATTGGTGCTATAACATTGCGTCGTTGATGCGCAGACTCCGAAATAGATGGTTGCAGGGTTGATGTTGAGTTGTTATATAATAATGACTATATTTAAAAAAAAAAAAAATTCCATTATAAGTTATCTCATGTTAAGTCCTAGGCACACGGTGGTTTTCGACCGATATCTTTATTGAAACAATAGATGATAACGGGTTGTGTCAGATATTGCCTATTACCATCCCCGGATTAATTAATGTGTTTAATGCTTTTCTTACATAGGTTATGTCATTTCAGCCGTTGTGCCTGATCAGAGGGACTGCTACAGGGGTGCACTTTGATCATACCCCCTTTTTTCCCTTTCTTATTATTGTCATTGTTTAATTGACATTGTTCACACAATTTTGCACAATTAACCTGTGACCCGATCCTGCCTTAGACTATCGGCTGGGATGCTTTAATTAAATTTTGTTTTGAATTTTCCTGTACCCATTTGGGCTATAACATTGCGACGTTGAAGCGCAGATTCGGAAATAGATGGTTGCAGGTTGATGTGGAGTTATTATTTAATAATGGCTATTTTTACCATTATGGTTGTCTCATGTTGGGGCCAAGGCTCAGGTGGTTTTCGACCGATATCTTTATTGAATTTTATTTTTATTATTATTTGTGTTTATTGGACTAGTGGGGGTTTACTCAGGGGTTTATCTAGAGGGGGGTTGGAGTGGGGAGCGTCTTATTGGATCCATGTCTCTAGTGGGAAGGGATAGGAAGATGACCATCGTCAGTGGATGGGGCATAGGGTGGGGACTGGAGAGTGGGTATAGGAGGGCTTATAATAGGACGGGTGGGTTAGGGTTTAGAGTAGAAGGTGGGGGGGTTGTAACTGGGGTGGTATTTTTATGTGTTTTATGTGCTGTTGTCTTATATGTGTGTAATTGTTCCTCCTCTGTACTCCTGGGATTGACCGTCTGGGCCCGCCTGGATCAGCGCCTCGAGCAGTCTAGCTACACTGGTATGTTCTCTAAGCTCGACCATGGCTAAATTGAATATTTTAATTTGGAACGCAGGAGGGCTTAACGCCCCACACAAGCGTGCCAGTGTCCTTTGGCTATTGAAGAGGAGAAATATTGACCTTGCTCTCCTTAGTGAGACGCATTTATTGGTAGGTGACGTGTCAAGACTGGCAAATCGGCAATATCACGTTATCTCCTCATCCTCAGCCGATGATAAGACGAAAGGAGTGGTCATAGTTACAAGACGTAACCTTGATATCAAAGTCCTGGACGTTTTAATTCGACCTTGCTAAAGAACGATGACTTCTGTTCTGAGTTCAGGAGTAAACTAGCTGAATTTTTGCAGATCAACGTTGGCACAGTAGAAGACCCTAGGGTCCTGTGGAACGCATTGAAAGGATTTATCAGGGGTCATGTCACACTATTTGCCTCCAATTTGCGAAAATCCCGGTCAAAAAAGCTAGAAGGACTGGAAACATTATATGCGGACCTATACGCATCATTGCAAACTAACTATAGTGAACGACTAAACACACAACGTAAGATAGTCAAAAAAGAAATAAACTCCATACTTAAACAACAGTCTGAGTTCTTGATACATAGGACAAGACAAAATTACTACTTTCACGGCTCCAGACCTAGCCATCTATTGGCAATGAAAATACGCTCAAATGATCATTTCTCAGATATCCCCTCGATCAGGACGAGCCAGGGTGCAGTCACTACTGATTCGAAAAAGATCAATGACACTTTTAAAGAGTTTTACTCACAGTTATATAGCTCAGAGGGTAATCTTGATGACTCTAAATTTGAATCGTTCATTGGCGGGCTTGAGATACCCCACATTTCTGAGGAAGAGGCCAAGGAACTGGGGAGACCGATTACTCTCGTGGAATTGAGGGAGACGATTGTTGAAATGCAGAGGGGTAAGGCACCAGGCTGGGATGGTATTCCACCCGAAGTGTATTTAGCTTTCTGGGACCAACTGGGTCCATTGATGCTCGATATGATCAATTACGCTATCGAACAAGGGGAGTTCTCAAGAGATGTCAATATGGCGTTGATTTCTTTACTTCTCAAGAAGGACAAAGATCCCAATGATTGTGGTAGCTATAGACCCTTGAGTCTTCTCGGGGCCGATTTAAAAGTGTTTGCCAAGGTGCTGGCCCGTCGCCTGCAGAGATTTATGTCTGTATTGGTACACTGCGATCAAACTGGTTTTATCCCGGGGCGTCTGGCTGCAGATAATCTTAGGAGGCTGTTGCATGTAATCGATAACAGTAAAGACAATACAACTCCATCCACAGTTCTGTCTTTGGATGCCATGAAGGCGTTTGACAGACTTGAGTGGTCATACCTGTGGAAGGTACTTGGGGTCATGTTGCTCAGCTGATAGAGTTGTGCCCTTCCTGATGGCTTGTCGTACAGAACTTGTAAGTCGCTTTGGATAAAAGCGTCAGCTAAATGACTAAATGTAAATGGGTCTTGGGAAGAGTTTTATTCATATGATTAAAGTCCTGTATGCCTCGCCGTCTGCGATGATACTGACAGGCAAAAACTGTTCCACACTCTTTCCAGTCTCCAGATCTTCTAGACAGGGTTGTCCTCTGAGCCCAGGACTGTTCGCGCTTTCCCTCGAACCTTTGGCCCAATTTATTAGGCAATCGGAGGACATCGTCCCCATAATGGTCAATAATACTCCACACAAAATTGCTCTCTATGCGGATGACCTGCTGATTTTCATGGACGACCCCTCCCGGTCGGCCACAAAATTATTGAGGATAATCGACGACTTTGGTAAATTGTCAGGCTTTAAGATTAACTGGAACAAATCAGCCTGCCTACCTCTTAATGAGCTGGCCAAGGCGGTACGACTACCAGCTGATATCCCCATAGTAGAACATTTTAAATACTTGGGCATAGAGATATTCCCCACGCTGAACCAAATTACTAAGTACAACTTCACGGGTACTTATGATAAAATACGCCAGGATCTAGACAGGTGGTCGTCCCTTCCTAACTCCTTACAAGCCCGGGCTTCCATAATCAAAATGAACATCCTGCCTAGGATAAATTTTATTAGCTCAATGCTCCCCCTGCCCCCTCCAATAGACCACTGGCGCAAGGTACAATCGATGGTATCTAAGTTTATCTGGAATAACAAACGCCCGAGAATCAAAAGGGCTACTACTCAACGTAGAAAACAAGATGGGGGCCTCGCAATCCCTGATTTTAAACTTTATTTCTGGTCCTTTTCACTGAGACCTCTGATGTGCTGGCTAGACCCTGTAGAGGCTGTATCGTGGCGCTCCTTAGAAGCGGCGGCGGTATCTCCGCTAAGATTGCAGGATGTAGTGTACTCCACTGTCTCTATTTCGAAATGCCGGCTGAGGTATGGACCGATCATAACTCACGTGATCCAAACGTGGCGTAATGTACAGAGGTTGTGTGGGGTTAAATGCCCATGGCACCTGGACTCTCCAATTTTTTATAACCAGCAATTACTTGTTGGGCACAAGCCGGTTAATATTCCTCAATGGCAAAGGAGGGGAGTGCATACTCTGGAGGATATTTATGATAAGAACGGCCTCCGTGCGTTTCAGGACTTAAGAGAATTTTATGATCTACCCGGCGAGTCCTTCTTTCTTTACCTTCAACTAAGGTCAGCACTGAGGGCGCATGGCGTACCGTGGGCTCAAGCTTTGCACCCACACCCCTTCCTCGGGCTCATAGTGGACAGGACGACATCCAGAGGGTTTGTCTCAGACTTTTATACGCTCTTAATTCAATCCACGTATAAAAATGTATCATTGGATACAATCTGGCGTGTGGATATCCCGGAGTTGGACCCCGAGTTTGACTGGGATGATGTTTGGGCAAATGTGGCATTATCTTCCCGCAACCCCAATCACCAGCAAATTAATTTTAATTATATTCATAGGACCTATCTTACACCTAGGAAGCTATTTGCTATGGGACTGATAACCGACTCTCGGTGCACTTTGTGCTCTCAAAAGGCCACTGGCACTTATATGCATATGTATTGGGATTGCCCACCAGTGGCCCGCTTCTGGAGGTCAATAACGGACAAACTTTCAGATCTGTGTGGCTTAACTATCCCATTCACAGCTGTTACGCTACTCCTGAACGATATAACGACACTACCCGCGTCCGTACAACTGAAAAGGGTTGTCCTAGCGGGCATCACAGCAGTGAAGAAGCTAATAGCAATGAGATGGAAGGAGCCTGAGAAGCTTACAATGATTAACTGGTCCCTAACTCTATTGGATGTGATTTATCTTGAGATATCCACGGCTCGGGTGATTGGGGTAGGGCAGGCTGGCATTGACCTGTGGTTCGCAGCAGCTGAGAAGGTAAAGACCGCCGTGTGCGGCTGAGCGGGGTTGGGGCGCTTGATCGGGGGGGTCCGGCAGTCTCTGGGGAGGGGGAGGAGGAAATGTCTTGTCTGTCTTGGTTTTTGTCTTGTCCTTCTTAACTTTGACTGGGGGGATTTTAGGGGGGGTTGATATTTAGCTATTCTGCGCTATATGTCAATTCACATGCCATCTCCCCAAGGGACTAATATTGGCAGACTGATTGACCTGTCAACCAACTTGGAGGAAGATTTTCTTTCTTCTTACACTTTACCTTCTGCGAGTTTGGCAGTCTTGAACATGTGTAAGGGACCTAGGCTATCTACAGTAAATCTGCGGCAACACTCTCGTAAACAATCTTTTAAGTCACTCCACTTTGTAAAGGTGGGGAAAGGTTGGCATGTTTGAGGACCTTTTTGTTATTGAAGTAGCCATCTATATTTGATAGTTTGGACGCTGTTTCTTTTTCTTTTTGTCTTTATAATTTATTATTCTGTATTATTATTGTTTGTTATTCTCCTGTGGAGTTATGTTTTTGTTACTGTGGTTATTGTGTTGTCTTGTTTCATGTAATTAATAATAAAAAAAATTGATCAAAAAAAAACATATATGACATACGGATAGACAGTGCTACATCTATACATAGGTTGCTACAAAGCATGTTTTCTAACAGTGAAGTTAGCGGTTGTTATTTGATTGATTGAAAATGTTATTAACAGTTAAATGACAGTGTCCTTTTGAAGGAGAGGGAGGTTCTACAACGAATGGCATCTAACAACACACTTTCCGCGATTTTTATATTTTGTTTCACAATGAGTCATGACCAACCAATGACATAATCCAACATTGTGTAAGCAACTAACACATTCCACGTGACTTTATCGCTTTTGAATGAGTCATTATGACGATATCAATACATCCATTCATAAAGAGAAAGACTTTTGTCTTGTTTACATCAGGGTCCCCCATTTTCAATGCATCATAACATATATGACATACAGATAGACAGTGCTACATCTATGCATAGGTTGCTACAAAGCATATCATCTAACAGTGAAGTTAGCGGTTGTTATTTGATTGATTGAAAATGTTATTAACAGTGAAATGACAGTGTCCTTTTGAAGGAGAGGGAGGTTCTACAACGAATGGCATCTAACAACACACTTTCCGCGATTTTTATATTTTGTTTCACAATGAGTCATGACCAACCAATGACATAATCCAACATTGTGTAAGCAACTAACACATTCCACGTGACTTTATCGCTTTTGAATGAGTCATTATGACGATATCAATACATCCATTCATAAAGAGAAAGACTTTTGTCTTGTTTACATCAGGGTCCCCCATTTTCAATGCATCATAACATATATGACATACAGATAGACAGTGCTACATCTATGCATAGGTTGCTACAAAGCATATCATCTAACAGTGAAGTTAGCGGTTGTTATTTGATTGATTGAAAATGTTATTAACAGTGAAATGACAGTGTCCTTTTGAAGGAGAGGGATGTTCTACAATGAAAGGCATCTAACAACACATTTCCCGCGATTTATATTTTGTTTCTGACCAACCAATTACATAATCCAACATTGTGTAAGCAACTAACACATTCCATGTGACTTTATCGTTTTTGAATGAGTCGTTATGACGCTATAAATACATCCATTCATAAAGATTATTGTCCGCCATCTTGGTTTCATTCCTAAAAACATGAACGGCGGAGTGATTCGGAAACAAAGTAATTCGGTTGTGGGCGGGTTCTGGGATCACATGGAGTGTGTTATGAGAAATAACAACATCTGAAAGAAGTGTTTCAGCCAATCAGAAGCAAGACATTTGCATGCCATTGTATAATACTAGATATTTCCATATTTTTCGATGGACCGAACCACATCTTCAGACCTCCGGGCACACGGGTCTGTTTACAACGTCTGCCCGGACAAAGAGTCCCAGTACAGCGACTGAGGCTAAATCTGGCTCTTTATACCGCCACCCTTCCTTCTTTCACATTTACACAAATGTAAATTTGCTAACACACAACATGGACAAGGTACGTTTATGGATTACAAATATATGGCGGGGTCTTGTCAAAATCAAAATCTCACCGCCGGTCCAAGACAGGCGCATGATTCACAAAAGACGCGATATCTCGCTTTCTAGAAAAATTTCGATGCATTTTGTGGAAATTACCACTATTTAGGCTGGGGTTGTGCAGGAACAGAAGTTTGAAGAAACAAACGGTTTGTTCCCTGTTGGGAGTATAGATATAAGCATTTCAAATGAGCCATAGTATGTCTCCATAGCTATAATATGGAATATGCGATGGGTCTACAAACATCGTTAAAACGGTCTGAAACGCTGGTGCCAGATATTAAAGATAGAGAAACAGTGTGGCAGTCAATGTGTTAATAACTGCCCCTTTACCAGTCAAGATGATGTAGCAGAGGACGTAGCAGAGGACGTAGAAGAGGAAGTAGCAGAGGATATAGAAGATGACGTAGCAGAAGATGTAGAAGAGGAAGTAGCAGAAGATGTAGAAGAGGACGTAGTAGAAGATGTAATAATAATGCAGGACCTGTAGCAGAGGTCTTTATTCGGCATGCAACGACACTCAATGTTTTAGCGGTACACACAGCGGTTAGTTTTTTAGCACACACACCGGAACACACACGCATGCATTGTCTCTTTAGAATCGCCGATGCGATTCGTCTCTGCGATTAACCCATCCCGTCGTCCTTCCCCCCCAAGGGCAGCCGGGAGCAGACAGGCGTCAACGTGAGCCGCGCCAGGGGACCAATCCAAGTGCTCCTGTCCGTCTTCGTCAAGGACGCCACAGCGTTAGCGATCTGTTGTTGTGCATGTTTTTCCATTGGGTTTATCTTATCGGGGGGGAAACCCTTGCGAGCACGGGGAGAACATGCAAACTCCACACAGAAAGGCCTGGGAGATACCCCACCTGGGTACCTGGCATCATGGAAACCTGGTCCCCAAGCGGGAATCGAACCCTGGACCTTCTTGCTGTGAGGCGACAGTGTTTTTTTTTTTTTTATTTTTTTTTTTAATCTTTTTATTATAAAAATAATCAGTTTACATTTTATGCATTTTCTATATATATATACACACTATATTATTTAAATGTATTACTCACATTTCCCAGGCATAGCCCACCCCCTTCTTTTGCGCTTCCCTAAATCAACCAACAAAAACAGAACAAGCCACAAAGAAAACAGTGTTATATATACTTATTTCCTATACAACAAATCAAGCATAACCAAAAAAAATAAAACTCCCCTATCCCACCCAAACAAACCCACAAAAAAACCTATCCAAAACCAAACTCTACTTTACCTTTTCCAAACTTAACACATTTACCACTGTCAATGAACCATCTCTTAAATATCTCCTTACTCAGCTATTTCTCTGTCAACATAACATCCCTTTTCATTAAATTCAAAAAGATTGGCCATACTTCCACCTTTCTCTGCTCAGAAAAAGCAATTCGCCTTCTCAAGACAACCGCATACCTGGCATGACTCAATACATAATTGATGAGATTTCTCTCCTCCTCCTTTCCATCTAATGCACCAAACAAAAAATATCTCTTCCAATCAGTATATTTGATTATTCCCCAGCTCGCCCTCATGCCCTCTTTCAGCTCTGCATGGAAGCCCTGCAGGCCTTCACACTCAATGAACATGTGCATAAAACTTTCATCTTTTAATTTGCACACATCACATGTTCTACTTATCTGTGTATCTATATGATGTAACACTGTTTTCGTATAGACCCTATTCTGTCTTACCATGAAATCATTATGATCACATTCGATATTATTAAACTTTACATTCACATTTTCCCATATTGATCCTCCCACCAACCCCGGAAACACTTTCTCCCACACCTGTTCCGATGCTGGCACCCTTCTTTCTTTTGTTACAAAAAATCTATAAATATCTTTACTCCTCACATTTCCCAAACCCTTCTGCTCATCCCCCTGTCCTACCCTTAATTCTGGAAGACTACAGCTCCTATTCCCTACACACTCTCTCTCTATTATCTCTCTCCATTCCTTCGGCAATCCAGTTTTAATTTTTTCAAAATTTGACACGACAGTTGCAAACCGATATTCATCATCTACCTCGATCACATTGTCATAAATGGCCTGCACCGGGAGAAAACCTGGCACATACTCATATACAAAATCTTTTATCTGCGTCATCCCTGCTCTCAGGAAGATTTTACTATATAATACATTGCTATTATGGCATATCCTGGGGTTCAGGAATACTGGCTGATTTAAAACCATATCCAGTCCCACACAATCATATACAATGTTAGGCAAGTACTCTGCCCATGCCTGTAGTACCTCCCTATACATCTCCGGTATTTTTTCCATCATTAAAGGCTTAAAGCCCATAAATAAACCATTGTCACCACACCTACCTACCTTCTCTAGACTATCTTTAAAGAAACACTTCCATCCATATTTGGTCTCATCATAAATATATTTCTGCACACATTTCAATCTTACAGTTTTCTTCCTTACCTTTAAGTCCATTAAATTCAAACCACCCTCATTACACTTACCTATTAAGACTTTGTGGGCGATTTTTGGTGACTTCCCCCACCACAGAAAATCCGCCACAACCCTATTAATTTCATTTTCTATTGCCTCTGGCATATCCAAGGCACCTAACACATATGTCAGTTTAGACATCAATAAACTGTTTATCACCACAACCTTACCCTTCAATTTTAGTGTGCGTTGTTTCCAAAATTGGAGCACCTGTTTAATCTTATTAATTATACCTACCCACGTTAAGTCCCTCTCCTCTTTCTCCTCTATCCCTATCCACACACCCAATATCTTTATGTGCCCCTCTGCTTTTTTCAGCGGAACCACACAATCACTAATTTTTACTTTACCTATACACAATAACTCAGTCTTATCAACATTAATTTTGGCTCCAGATGCCTTACCATATACCTCTAAGCACTCCATAATTCCATTTATGCTCTCCATGTCTCTCACCGTAAAGGTAGTGTCGTCCGCATATTGGTGGATCAAACTCTGCTCCCCGTAGGGTATTCCTATTCCAATTATTTCCTTTTTACTTTTTATGTATGTGGCCATAGGCTCTGCGGAAATCGCATAGAGCAAAGCTGAAAGAGGACACCCTTGCCTAACAGACCGCTCCACCCTAAACACATCTGTAATACACCCGTTACATTTCACACAGCTTTTTGCATCTTTATACAAAACACGGACCCAGTTGACCATCCTCTCCCCAAAACCAAAAACCTCCATGACCCTGATTAGGAAAAAATGCTCAACCCGGTCAAAAGCCTTGTTAAAGTCCACACTGAGTACTGCACAATCATCATTATTATAATTTACATAATTTACTACATCCTTAATCGTTCTTACAGTTTCTGTGATGTCCCTACCCGGAACACTGTAGGCCTGGGTTGGCGCCACTATGCTCCCAATTACTTTCTTGACCCTGTTGGCCAGAATTTTGGTAAGCACCTTATAATCAGAATTCAACAAACTTATAGGCCTATATCCTTCTAACTTTGTTTTACACCCTTTGTTTTTAAATAAAATTGTCAAGACACCAGTGGTCATTGCTTCATTACACTCACCATTCCTCTCTATTTCTCTGTACACTTTCAACAAAATAGGTGCTAGCAGACCAACAAAAGCCCTGTAAAATTCTCCTGACAAACCATCAAGCCCAGGACTTTTGTTAGTCTGCAAACCCTGAATCGCTTCCCTCACTTCTTTTTCAGTGATTTCACCATCACACATCACTCTATCCCCTTCATCTAATCTCATTTTCACAGTTTCCAGTACATTGTTCACACATTCAAAATCCACTCCTTCACTCTTATACAATTTTTTTATAAAAAGATTCCACTGTATCCAATATTCCAACTAAGTCATTCACTTTTTCCCCTTTTTCGTTTTCTAGCTCTCTTATGTATGTCCTTCTCTGTTTACTTTTTTCTAGGCCTAGAAAAAACGAGGTGCTCCTTTCCCCTTCAAGGGCATATTTCGCCTTGCTCCTCATTATTGCTCCCATGCACTTTCTTCTTTCATTCTCTGCCCACTTTGCCTCTAGCTCTGTATACTTCTCTGCACTGTGTTCTGGATTTTCTTTTAATATTTCCTCTTCTTCGGCTAGCAACCCTTTTAATTCCCATTCTTCTCTTTTGTTTTTATAATTTCTGGCCTTTGTATATCTTATACTTATCTTTTTTACATTAATTTTAACTTGTTCCCACCACATACCCACATTTTCATTAAACATTGGGTTTTCCATTTCAGCTTTCACATACCCATATATCTTTTTTTGATATTTCTCCTCACTCAATACACTTGTATTTAAACACCACACACCCCCTCCTCTCCCTTGTATTTCTATTCCTAAATCAAAACACACAGCCGCATGGTCACTCAAAAAATTAAACTTCTGTTCTATATTATTAATGTAATTCCGTATTTCCCGTTTAACCAGACATAGATCAATCCGGCTTTGCCTTAAGCAGCCCGCCACCACTTGTTTCCTTGTAAACCCTCTTTTCCCAGAATTCTCCTCTCTCCACATATCCACTAGATCCACATCCGACATTATTTCTGTTAGTGTATTTCTAGCTGTGTCACACTTGAAAATCTTGCTCGTAGTATCTAACCTACTTCGCAAAGTGTTAAAGTCACCGACAAACAAACAATTCCCCTTCATGTGCACCTTTAGCCCTTCAAAAAAAACCTTCCTAATTTTCTCTATATTGGGCGCATATATATTCCCTAATCTAAACAAAACTCCCTGATGTTCAAATTCTAATATAATCACCCTCCCTTCTGCGTCCTCATATATTACCTTTATATTTTCCACTACGTCTTTTTTAAATAATACTGCTACACCACATGATCGCTCTGTACCATGATTTACATATAATACATCAGTCCATTTTCTTTTCACATCATTCATCATATTTTCCGTCCACCACGTTTCCTGCAGCATCACTATATCTGTATTAAAAGTCGATATCACCTGCTCAATTTTAGTTTTGTTCCTCAGTCCATTCACATTAAGCGATGTTACAGTGATGGCAGCACACATGACGAAAAATATATTGATTATCCTATATATCATACCTTATCATACCTTCTTACACCACCCTTTAGCACCTCTCTCCTCTCTTGATTTTCTTTTCAGTAGGTTAATAGCAGATGGGCTGGTGTCCATCTCCTCAGAGTCCTCTGATGTAGCCCCCGCCTCTTCCCCGGTCCCTGGCAACCCCTCTGAGTCTCCTATAGACCCTTCCCTCTTCTTCCTCTCCTCCGCGCATGTAGACGTTCCCTCTGCCGCGTCCCTTTCGTCGCGCGCCTCTAGATGCGCTCTGCCGCCTCCTCGCCCGCCAGCGCTGCCTCCCCGGGTCCGCGGCCCAGACCCAGTAGCTCTTGTTTCGCCTGTAGATGCTCCGGATCCCAGCTGTCTCTCCACGGACTTCAGTGACCTCAGCAGTCCCGAATCAAAACCATCTATGTTTTCATTTAGGCCTGCGGTGTCCTCTCTCTGCCGCGCTGTCAGCTCCTTCTCCCCGTCATCTGCGTGCTGTGTGCTCGGGCCGTCACTCTCCTGTTCACTCTGACGCGCACTCAGCTCTGCGCTCTCCCCTGTCGCCGTCTCCACTTGATCTCCATCTGGGGTCTGCGTGATCTCCCCCTCTTCCTCATCCTCCTCCGCTTCATCATCTCCTTCGTCTTCTTTGTCTTCTTCCTCTCCTTTGTCTTCATCATCAGCTACTGCCTCACCCTCGTCCTCTCCACCTGTTTTCTCAGTCTCAGTGGCCTCTCCTCCGTCGTTTCCACTCTCCTTGGCAGCCCCACCGGTCTCACCTCTCGTACCCTGCTCCTCGTAGCGCCTCCAGGGCGTGCATGTACACTGCTCGTACTTTTCATCACATCCCCTGCACTTTCGTTCAGTGTCACACTCTCGAGCGTAGTGACCCTGCTGGGCACATTTGTGACATTTGAAGTCCGGGCAATCTCTCAGGACGTGACCAGGCTGAAGACACAGCCTACAAACTCGCACCTGCCTATTATGGATCACTCGAAAATGTTCCATCCCCTGTTGAGTCTCAAACCGGGTCGAATACGGCAGGGATTTGACATACTCAGTGAACTTCACTTTTACGAACCTTGTGCCGTCTATAATGTCTGTTCCAGGCCACGTCCTTCTCTTGATCTGCGTTACCGCCGCCACTCCCCATAGCTTCAGTTTCTCGAGAATGTCCTCATCCGTTACGTATAAAGGCAGACCCAAAAAAGAGACGACAACCTCATCGTTCGACAGTTCTGTTGCCATTATTCTACTGTCCTTGATTTTAAATCCGTCCATCAGTTTCTCCTTCACCTTCTCATCCATCAACATGATTTCATACTTCTTGGGCGTCTTGTATCGACATCCAATGACAGTCCCACACTCCGACTTTATCGCCCTCAAAAGCTCCATCATTGTGACTCTATCAGGCCCCTCAATGTCCACCTCAACTGTTAATCTTAACTCATATTTTCGTTCATTCATTTCATCCGTCTGTCTCGGAATCCGCCCACCGTTCGAAATGTTTGTTGCCATGATTTCCCGTCCGAGCCTCGAGACAAACGTCAATTTCCCCCAAACAGCTAAAAGCCGTTGGGGGAAACTACACTATACAAAAAAACAAAATAACACTCTACTACTTACTCTATACTCACTTTAACCAACTATCTCACTATCAAACTCAAAGCTTCCGCGCGCTGTCAAATTCAAACCGACCTGTCAAAAAGAGGGCGTGTTCTAGGCGACAGTGTTAACCACTACACCACCGTGCCGCCGTAGAAGAGGACGTAGTAGAAGATGTAGAAGAGGAAGTAACAGACGATGTAGAAGGGGACGTAGCAGAGGATATAGAAGAGGACGTAGCAGAGGATATAGAAGAGGATGTAGCAGAGGATATAGAAGAGGAAGTAGCAGAGGATATAGAAGAGGATGTAGCAGAAGATGTAGAAGGGGAAGTAGTAGACGATGTAGAAGAGGACGTAGTAGAAGATGTAGAAGAGGACGTAGCAGAGGAAGTAGCAGAGGAAGTAGCAGAAGATGTAGAAGGGGACGTAGCAGAGGAAGTAGAAGAGGAAGTAGCAGAAGATGTAGAGGAGGATGTAGCAGAATATGTAGAAGAGGATGTAGCAGAGGAAGTAGCAGAAGATCTAGCAGAGGAAGTAGCAGAAGACGTAGAAGAGGACGTAGCAGAGGAAGTAGCAGAAGATGTAGAAGAGGACGTAGCAGAGGAAGTAGCAGAGGAAGTAGCAGAATATGTAGGAGGGGACGTAGTAGAAGATGTAGAAGAGGAAGTAGCAGAAGATGTAGAGGAGGATGTAGAAGAGGATGTAGCAGAGGAAGTAGCAGAATATGTAGCAGAGGAAGTAGCAGAAGATGTAGAAGAGGACGTAGCAGAGGAAGTAGCAAAAGATGTAGAAGAGGAAGGAGCAGAAGATGTAGTAGAGGATGTAGAAGAGGAAGTAGTAGAGGAAGTAGTAGAGTAAGTAGTAGAGGAAGTAGTAAAGGAAGTAGTGAAGGAAGTAGTAGAGGAAGTAGCAGAGGAAGTAGCAGAAGAAGTAGTAGAGGAAGTAGTAGAGGGAGTAGTAAATTAAGTAGTAAATGAAGTAGTAGAGGAAGTAGCAGAGGAAGTAGCAGAGGAAGTAGTAGAGGAAGTAGTAGAGGAAGTAGTAGAGGAAGTAGTAGAGGAAGTCGTAGAGGAAGTAGCAGAGGAAGTAGTAGAGGAAGTAGCAGATGAAGTAGTAAAGGAAGTAGCAGAGGAAGTAGTAGAGGAAGTAGCAGAGGAAGTAGTAAAGGAAGTAGTAGATTAAGTAGTAGAGGAAGTAGCATATGAAGTAGTAAATGAAGTAGTAGAGGAAGTAGCAGAGGAAGTAGTAAATTAAGTAGTAAAGGAAGTAGTAGAGGAAGTAGCAGAGGAAGTAGTAGAGGAAGTAGCAGAGGAAGTAGCAGAAGATGTAGAGGAGGATGTAGCAGAGGAAGTAGCAGAGGAAGTAGCAGAAGATGTAGAAGAAGACATAGCAGAGGAAGTAGCAAAAGATGTAGAAGAGGAAGGAGCAGAATATGTAGTAGAGGAGGTAGAAGAGGAAGTAGTAGATGAAGTAGTAGAGGAAGTAGTAAAGGAAGTAGTAAAGGAAGTAGTAGAGGAAGTAGCAGAGGAAGTAGCAGAGGAAGTAGTAGAATAAGTAGTAGATGAAGTAGTAGAGGGAGTAGTAAATTAAGTAGTAAAGGAAGTAGTAGAGGAAGTAGCAGAGGAAGTAGCAGAGGAAGTAGAAGAGGAAGTAGTAGAGGAAGTAGTAGAGGAAGTAGTATAGGAAGTAGTAGAGGAAGTAGCAGAGGAAGTAGTAGAGGAAGTAGTAGACGAAGTAGCAGATGAAGTAGTAAAGGAAGTAGCAGAGGAAGTAGTAGAGGAAGTAGCAGAGGAAGTAGTAAAGGATGTAGTAGATGAAGTAGCATATGAAGTAGTAAATGAAGTAGTAGAGGAAGTAGCAGAGGAAGTAGTAGAGGAAGTAGTAGAGGAAGTAGCAGAGGAGGTAGTAGAGGAAGTAGTAGAGGTCATATCAGAGGAAGTAGTAGAGGAAGTAGTAGAGGATATAGCAGAGGAAGTAGTAGAGGAAGTAGTATAGGAAGTAGTAGAGGACATAGCAGAGGAAGTAGTAGAGGACATAGTAGAGGAAGTAGCAGAGGAAGTAGTAGAGGACATAGCAGAGGACGTAGTAGAGGAAGTAGTAGAGGAAGTAGTAAAGGAAGTAGTAGAGGAAGTAGTAGAGGAAGTAGCAGAGGAAGTAGTAAATTAAGTAGTAGAGGACATAGCAGAGGAAGTAGTAAAGGAAGTAGTAGAGGAAGTAGCAGAGGAAGTAGTAGATGAAGTAGTAGAGGAAGTAGCAGAGGAAGTAGTAGGTGAAGTAGTAGAGGAAGTAGCAGAGGAAGTAGTAGAGGACATAGCAGAGGATGTTGTAGAGGAAGTAGAAGAAGAGGATGTAGAAGAGGAAGTAGCAGAAGAGGATGCAGTCACCCCTTACTTTACCGGCCAATCTTTCCCCTGCAGGTTGAAGAGTGCAGGCACTGAGGTTTCCAGTCCAAAGATAATGTGCTAGAACTGAAAACCCCCAGCGCCTGCTACATTCAGAATCCAGGGATACCCCTCACTCCCCTCACCAATAACTCAATCCCATAAAAGAGTCCATAAAGACCAATTTAGTACGTTGTAATGGGCTCTTGTGACTCCTTGTCGATATCTTATTCTGAAAAGAAAATGTATGCTAGAGACAACATTAAACTAAGTTAAAAGTCCATAAAAGTCTCATCAAATATTCTATTTTTAACAACATGAAATGTATGTATGCAATGAACCCTGAACAATGATGATGCATAAAATGCATGATACAAAAATATATCCAGACTCCGGCCATCTCTCCCTGACTCCGTAGCAGAGACACTCATCCACTCCATTATCACCTCCCGTCTGGACTACTTGAAATTTTGAAAATTTTAAAAGATTTGAACAAAGGCTATTTGAGATACACTGATTCTAGAATTGAAAGGTTGGCCTGATGGGGGCACTAGAGGAAAAGTCATGGGGTCACCAAAACCAAAAGATTTCATTCTCTGGGGATCATGAATGTGCAGCGCAAATTTGAAAATATTTGTTATTTGAGTTAACGACAGCAAAGCTCTGCAGTGTTAGTCAGGGGTAAATCCATGATATCCCTGAAGGGGATATAAATATAGAATACAATGGGGATATAAATAGAGAATACAATGGGTGACAGATGAATGAAGAGCAGGTGTCAGTTTCTCACATAACCTCTCCCTGGGTTAATAAATCTAGATTCATGACGACCATTCAAATCATCGCCCTGCTGCTAGCTTTATGTAACCTCGACTTTGTGATCAGATCACATCCATGGCTCCACTTCTCCCGCACACATTTTCATAAATGACCCTAAACAAGAAATACGAGGGAGATTTATCCTCAGCCACTTCCACTGTCCCTCGTCCCTGGTCTCGCAAACACCATTGTGTCATGAATCATAATGAAGACAGTGTTTTCTGAGGAAAAGCACCTCACATTTTTACCAAATGGATTTCATTCAAAGGCTTGTGTTCTACTCTATAAACAACTGATGGTTGTAAAGTAATACATTCTGATGGGGCCGTGTTGAAATAGGCGACCAGTTCCAAATCTACTATCAACCTAATTTCCAGAATATTCCTGACAAGACAAATCGTGGTGTACCAAGGTACCTCAGTAATTCCCGCTGCATGTTAATACTTTGGGGGGCGCCCAAGGTATAATGGCTCCCCCCAAAGTATAATTTGTGTGTTTGGGACCAACCCTGCCGCATCGCCCCCCCCCCCCCCCTCCCCCCACCCCGAGTCATTCCCCCAAAGTATATTGAATTGAATTTCTGCAGGAATCACTGTACATATCCTTTCAGGTGTATTTGTGTTTTGCGGAAGTGTTGATCTTACATTGGGGGACTGGCTGTTCCGGGGGGGGGGGGGGGGGGGGGAAGGTTCACATCCCTTCGAGCAACATTGTACTATTGTACTTATTTTATGCCTATTCTTATGTCTGCACGTTTATGTTGCACTACCTTTATTGTCTTTTTTTTGTATCCACTTTTTCTCCCATTTTCTATATTTTCTCCCATCCCAATTTCGTATCATCCAATTCAACCCTCCCCTGTCACGAACGCTGTT
>NC_140168.1:154161162-154213662 GCF_963971535.1 Notolepis coatsorum | reverse complement strand
CCTGTAATGAATAGAAATATCGAATAAAAGAAATTAGAGATGTTCCGATACCATTTTTTCCTTTCCGATCCGATTCCGATACCTAAGCTTTGGGTATCGGCCGATACCGATACTGATCCGATACCAGTGCATACATTACAAAAAATCAAAAATTAAAAAAAATTATATAAATTATAATTTTTTATTTACATTTTTTATACAGCTACTGTTTTATATATACTGTTTTTTAGTAATAACTAGAAAGTAATGGTATTTATTCAACAACATGTGATTGTATAGATTTGTATTAGTATCATTAATCAATGAGTATGGGGCTGCAGCACTGCAGATATACCCTACTCCAATGATCCACACGGACATTATTCGTTGCTGCACTTGCTTCCAGAAGGCTCCATTGAAGTAGCAGAGGATCTGTTGTGATTTTTGCACAATAAATATTCAACATTCTCTTTTGAGACTCCGCCTCAGACTCTAATCATTTGGTACTAAAAGCTAAACATTGTCACCGATATGGCTGTCCGCAACATGTCATTAATTGTGTATGCGAGGTGGTTCAGTGACAACGCTAACGTGAGCTAGGTTAGCTAGCATGAGCTACCGGGAGATGGAAAGACTAACGTTACTGGTGAAAATGTGATTTACGTTGGAATACTCCTTTGCCAACTTGCTGTACTTTGCTTGCAGGTCTGCAGCCATTATTGCTGGATTATGAATAGCCCCAACTTTAGCCAAGGTAACGTTATGGCTAAACCTTTAACGTTAGTTAACGCTAGCTTTCGGTTAGCTGTTCAATGCTAATAACACAACCAAGCGAACCCATCAGAGCTCCCCGTCAACACCGCTCTGTCGGGAGGATGGCATTTAAGAAAGTATCTGCTGTTAAAATGACAAACAGCATTGACACTTTAATTCACGGTCGGTTAAACACACGTTTGTTTTATAATGCTCACAGCAGACCGCAGTGTTGTTGATAAATTACGTGGTATCGGAGCGCAAAATTAGAGGGTATTTGCCGATACCGATACCAGCATTTTAGGCAGTATCGGCGGCATTTCCGATACTGGTATCGGTATCGGAACAACTCTAAAAGAAATAACGATCATTGTTATCACACCACACAAACTAAAACCCCTCCCTACCTCCCTCTCCCAAACCGTTCCTACAGACATTTTTTAAATATTTTTATGTTTATGTGTATGATCATGTATACATTTATTATGTATTATTATTTGTTATGTTTAATATCAACTATCTATATTATTGTGACAGTTACCATCTTCCTGGACTTTTACTTTTAAAACAACATTGTTCAATATTACACTTACTGTACACTTACTGTAGACTTCTGTATATTTTACTGTATATTTTATACTAGAATGTATATACATAACATACAAAATGTGAATCCCGGACCGTACTTTATTATTATTATCTTATTCTTAGGCTTATTTTACTCTTTATTCTTAGGCATTTTTTTTTATTATTCTTATTTTTGACTTTGTTCTGTCTACCTAAATGTTTACTGTGAGTGATTTGTAGTGCCAAATTTCCCTTGGGATGATTAAAGTATTTCTATTCTATCTAGTAAATGTAAATACCTGGCCATCCTCAGTAAATACTACCAACTCCTCTGACCTCATCTGTTCTTTCCAAAGACCCAAGAGATGGGACGTGCAGCGCAGACACAGACAGGGAGAATGGCTTATAGCAGACTTAATGATTTTAGAATAGTTCAGCTAATGAAGTTTATCCCCTGTTTCTCCCCTCCTTCATTCGCCTTTACTACAGGTGTCCCAAAACGCAACAACGGATGAATGAAAAGTTTGCAACACAGCAGGGTCATTACAATAGACTGAACATGTTCATCTTTTTTTTGTTCGCCCAATAATATTAACGTCTGGAAACACACACACCAACTTTCTTCCACTGACATTCAAGAATGTTTATTATCATCAACTATCCAATTTTCTTTTATAGTGTAACGTTTGGCTACTTAAAATCATTGGACCTCACGATCAAACATGTTCGTAAGTATCTTAGTAACTATCTTCGTAAGAAGTTCGTACAAACAAATTGACAAAAATTCTCCTCCGGATGCCTGAACTCGTGAAACGGTCTTCGTAAGTGGCCAAATAGTGGCAATTTTTTTTACTTGAACTTGAGGACTGCATGCTTTTTTGCAAACAAATACTATACTTTATACTTATCGCACATGCATGAGCCTGGTCTCTTTTGAAAGATAACATTCTGAAGTTTCTGATACAATAAAGAAAATGTACGTGTTACTCACGTTCTTCTGTAGTAGTTGCAATATCCAAAAGTATATTTCCAAAAAAATTGTATGGCTGAAAAAACACCATAAAAATCCATTCAGAAATGACTGATTAGGAGCGATTTTGGTAAAAAGTGAGAAACAAAAGCACTGCAGAAAACCATTTCCTCATTGACACCAATGCATTTGGTGGAGTGGTGCGTCGCGCCGGTGGGAACATCATCCTTAAAACGTCCCGGGGCCAGGTCGGTGCCAGTTAAGAGGTTGCTCTCAATGTACAGAAATGTGGCACAGATTGATCTAACATGAATGGGTACTCTGTAGTAAGCATGGGCGGTATGACGGTATTTCAGTTTATATTACAGTGAAACGGAGTTTTAACAGTGGTTGGTTGTAGTGCACTGCACACACGCGCCAGCAGAGGGCGAGACCAGTCCTCGAGTCACTAGTGGAGCGAGGCAGCGAGCCGCAGAGCTGGTTGTCTATACACAGGAGGAGGAGGGAAAACCCTGCTTCACTGGAAATTAAATGAGAGTCGAGACACGCTTACCGTTGCTGCCTGGTGCTGCGGGCTAACTGGCTGTTCTGAGAGCTAACTGTTGTGTATGTGTATCACAACGGTGGTCACGCTTTACGGTAATATTGCGACAGTGCTGTGAAAATACCGTAAAACGTTGTGGTAACGAGAGTGTGTGTTGTTGTGGACTGGTGGAACAAGCAAATAAACGGTAAAATATTACGTCGCAGTCCGGTGTGTTTTTGAATACACAATACTAACGTTACTAGTACTAGGGTGCTGTGGGGCTCCTGGCTACCAACCTACCATTCTGAGAGTTAACGTTAGTATTACTAGGATGCTGCAGGCTTCTGGCTAGTGGCTCCATTCTGAGAGCTAATGATAGTAGCACTCGGATGCTGCAGGCTAACTGGCCATCTCCGCGATTTGTTTACTTGGTAACACGGGCTGCCACGGGTTGCCACCCCCCCCCCCCCTCCCCCCGCTGATGAAAATGAAAGTCATACCGTTCAATACCGTACACCAGGGTATTATATAATCAAGGTATAACGGTATGAAAAAAGTGATACCGCCCAAGCCTACTCTGTAGTACCAAAATAATTCGGCCGGTATCAACTACAGAGTTCGGTACCCAACCCTATTATGTAAAGCACTAATTGGCTCACAGCCAGTGTTGTAGTCGAGTCACTAAATCTTGAGTCCGAGTCGAGTCTCGAGTCCCCAATGTTCGAGTCAGAGTCCAAGTCCGAGTCACCAAAGAAGAGCCTAAGTCGAGTCTCCATTACCCAAGAAGAGTCTGAGTCCAAGTCAACAAGGTTGAGTCCACTCCACTCTGGCTGTCAAAGATCTGACATACAATAAATAAGGTCTACATTAAACATAAATGACACAGTGGTCACCATTTCAAAGGGAGTTTATTTACTTTTTGACACAATAGCCAAACAAGTCCTGGAAATCAGTCCAGGACTCGAGACCTACAGCACTGCTCACAGCAGCAGAATAGTGAAATAGATGTTTTCTTTATTTGTTTCAGCCCGTCTCAATGCCTCGCTTTCAACAGCTGTTGTCGGTTAATGAAAATATGAATGGATCTGCCGTACAAGTCATATATGAGGTTATCCAACCATCCATTTATCCATCTATTCATCTACCCTTCCATTCACCCATCCCTCCTGACCCTATGCATCTATTATTGCAACAAGAGCCTGGGGGGAGTAGTTACAGGTGAAGGGAGGGTCATACAAGCTTTTACCAAGAGGCTCTTCACTGTGTCAGTAATGACTCTTTAACTCCAGGCACCTATTGTACACCATGTTCCCATTATTTTGACTGCATACACTTGAACCTCATTCTTACAAGTCAATCCATGCCATGATAACACCAACACAGACAAAGTGAGCCTTCTGTGAAGTGCAAAGCTGCATACAAGATGAAGTGTAAATGGGCCAGAGGTGGTGATATGTTAGCATTTAGCAGTGTGGTGGTTTGTTAGTTGTGTGGTGGTCTGTAAGCAGTGTGGTGGTCTGGAGGTTTTGTACAGTTTTGGAAAGGCGACTGACAGTGGAGGTGTATGGCGGGATGGGGAGGAAGGGAAGGAGGAGGCCGGGAATGCCGAATTATCGGATGTGTTGTGGTGGTCCTGTTGACGAGTGGAGTTCGGGGGGAGCTGGTTGTAGGACTTGCGGCTTGTGTGCACATGTTGACGAGTTGATGGTGTGGGATAAGCCGTATCCGAGCCCTGTTTCCCCCCAGGGTTTGAGGTCGGGAGCCGGAAGGAGGCGTAGGAGTGAACGAAGCCTGTCACCGTTTTCGGGCCCTAGTTCCCCCCAAGGTTCGACGTCGGGAGCCAGGGCGGGTAGTGCAAGCAAGTGCGACTCTGACAGGGATGGGAATGGCCGTGACGAAGGAGAGGGGATGGATAGCGATATGGAGTGTAGAGTAGGAGAGGAAAACGAGGGAGAAGGGTGGGAAAAGGTGGAGAAAAAGAGCAGGGAAAGTGGGGGGAAGGGGCATAAGAGGAAGAAAGAGAGGGAAGGTAGCTCAAGTGGGTCAGATGGTGAGGGTAGAGGAAAGGATTTTACAGAAGGGTTGAATATAGTGGTGCGATTTGAGGGAGAAGATGGAGTTAGGGAAATAGAGCCGAGACAGCTGACAGACTTCATAAGAGAGCAGTTAGGAGAGGTAAGGTACGCAAAAGTGTTAGGGGATGGGAACTTGTTTATAGGGTGTACGTTTAGAGCAGGTAGAGAAGGTAAGGGCCTGGATGAGCATTTGCACAGTTATTATCTATAGAGTAGTGAGAGTAGGGGAGAAAAGGGATGGTGGTTGCAAGGGGGTAATTACTGGAATTCCAATCAAGGTTAGTATAGAGCAGTTGGTAAGAGATTTGAAGAGTGATAGACGTACTGTAATGGGAAAGTTAAAAGTGCAGAAAGGATGAAGAGAGGAGCAGATAAGATACAGACGGAGACAGTAGTTATTCAGTTTGAGGGTGAATTAAGTCTGAAAGAGGTATGTTTAGGGTATATGGCATATAGGGTTAGGGAGTTTGTGCCGAAACCGTTGAGGTGTTACAGGTGCCAGGAATTTGGACATATAGCCAAGACATGCAGGAAGGAGCAGAGATGTGCTAGATGCGGTGGGGGGCATGACTATGGGGAATGTGAACAGGGAGTGGAGCCGAGGTGTTGTAGGTGTGGTGGGAAGCATAGTGTAGCGTATTGGGGTTGTGAGTAGAGCTGCCGCGATTACCGCATTACCGCGGTATCGCTGTTACATCACGGCCACCGCAGAGTAGGCTGAATACCGCGTCACCGCTGTTTTTTATAATAATAATAATAAATTACCCTCCTCTCGTTGGGCTTGCGGCTCTGCAGATATACCCTACTCTTCTATCGAGGTTCCAAGCGACCCTATTGGGTACCAGAAAAGTCACGTGAAACATTGCAGACCACTGATTGGTCAGAAGAGAGACGCGTCACACGTTGTAGCGTCATGCAGTGTGTTACCACCAATCGGCAAGCGCGTATTAGGTTTTTACTTCCTGAATGTCAGCTCATCACAACACAGCTAATAACGTTAGCTTTAACTCTCCGCCGGAGTGGACTACCATCGCTCCTAAGGAGTACTAAACGAGACATAATGATTTTACTGTCTGCAACGAATGTTATAATAAAAGCCCTTCGTTCTATACACTTGTCTGATTGAAAACTTTATTAACAGACCGCAGAATGGGACAACTCAGCACGCTCTGAGCTATGGTCCGGTAAATACGCTGATGTTATTGAACGTATAACTATATATTGTTAATGCCACAAAACGAATGCCTTTATTATAAAGTAGTAACTTTATAGTAATAATAATAAGAAAGGGTCGGGGGGGTTAGGGGTAACCACCCCTGCCCGCGACACCGAGTGAACTGCGCACGACCAGAGGGGAAACTTCGAATCCGTGTTTCACTTTCAATAACGAATGCGTGCTTGCCGAATCCCAAACAATATTCATGCTGCAAAGTCATCCTCTAAACTAAAGATAGACATTTAGACTAGAGGCAGGCTATATGCTATAAAGAGTAGACTACTACTAAAAAAAAAAATGCATTCAAACTTTTTTATTTAATTTTTTGTGTGCGTGCTGTAATAACCGCGGCGGTAGGAAATATTTTGCAAATGTGTGCGGTAAGGAAAACATCAATACCGCGGCAGCTCTAGTTGTGAGGCGATGAAACGAGAGGTAGTGGTCCAGCAGGTGAGAAGGGAAGATAGGATAACATATGCAGAGGCAGCTAGGAAGGTAGGACAGGGAAATCAAGATAAGGGACTGGGGTTTAGAGAAGGGCATTTGGCAGTAAGGGTAGTGCAGGAGGATCAGGGAAAGCAAGATAGGGAACAGGGTTTTAGAAAAGGGCATTTGTCAGTAGAGGAAGTACAGGAGGAGAAAGAGAGGGTGTGGGGGGAGAAGTTGAATATAGTGGCCTTTGTGGCAGGAGTAGTAAATGCAACAATGATGGTTAGCAGTAAAACAGATAGGATAAAGTTAATAGTTAAAGTAGCAGTACAACACATGGGTATGAAGGGGTTGACATCGGGGGAAGTAGTAAGAGAGTTAGAGAAGGGGGTTGTTGTGAGTGATCAAGTAAGCAAGTTAGGGAAGGGGGTGGTGAGTGATCAAGAAGGCCAGAGTCAGCCCACAGGAGGCAATGAGTGACTCATAGATTAGGTTTAGATAGGGTGGCGATGTTAGGGATGGGTTTTTAGTTTTGTGTGTTATGGGGTTTATTGGTTTTCTTTATTGTTTTCTTTTATTTGCCGGGTCTTGTTTATCCGGCCAGTTGCTGGGATGTACAGTAGGTGGCGGTATGCACCTTTTTTGTGATTGCGACCCGACATTAATTCCAAAGAAGAAGAAGACATCGTAAAATGGATTGTGCAGTAGGTGGCGTTTTGTGGTCGCGATCTGCCATTAAACCCATTGAAGAAGAAGAAGAAGTGTGGTGGTCTGTTAGCAGTGTGGTGGCTTGTTAGCAGGGTGGTGGTTTGTTAGTAGTGTGGTGGTCTGTAAGCACTGTGGTGGTTTGTTAGCAGTGTGGTGGTTTGTTAGCAGGGTGGTGGTTTGTTAGTTGTGTGGTGGTCTGTAAGCAGTGTGGTGGTTTGTTAGCAGGTGGTGGTTTGTTAGCGGGTGGGGTGGTGGTTTGTTAGTTGTGTGGTGGTCTGTTAGCACTGTGGTGGTCTGTTAGCTGTGTGGTGATCTGTTAGCAGTGTGGTGGTCTGTTAGCAGTGTGGTGGTTTGTTAGCAGTGTGGTGGTTTGTTAGCAGTGTGGTGGGCTGTTAGTTGTGTGGTGGTGATATGTTAGCTGTGTGGTGGTCCGTTAGCAGTGTGGTGGTTTGTTAGCAGTGTGATGGTTTGTTAGCAGTGACAGGCTCTACAGTGCGAGCATTTTACTCGCATTTGCCCCTAAAAATATGTGTGTGTGAACCGGAAAAAATATTTATGCGAGTGAAGATTACAACCTCGGTAGTGCTTTTTTCGCTCGCTGCTAATCGTTCAGAAACTAAGAGTCCCACATTCCACAAGCCGCATAAACGTTCCAATCACAGTAGAGATTCCTGTAGTGACGCGACTGGTTTCAAGCGAGAGAAAGGAAATGAGAACACAGTACATGCTGGAAAAGAAAGTAACGTTAATAATTGTGTTAATTTGACCACTAGTACTAGTTTTATAGGTACTGTACATTCAATTGTGCAATGATAGAACTTCAAAAGTTTGCTACGCGCCATTTCATTCATTCCATATTTTATGTTATAGATGTAGGTACACAATATGTGCAGGACCAAACAACATCCCCAGTTATCCCATTAGTTCCCCCAAACTTACTGTCGGTCTGTTATGTTAAGCTAAGAAGTCTTCAGCTGGCTGGACCAGAGCTGAGAAACCACTTTCACAAAGATAGGTAGTGCAAAAAAAAAAAAAAAAAAAAGATTATAATATTTTTTTTAATGACTAATCGACGCAACAATATCTCGTCAACGATTTTTCATAATCGACGACTAATCGTTGCAGCCCTAGATGGGAGTAATAAGGAAGCACTTTCAAGTAGAGAGGGACAACACCATGAACTTAGAGGAGAGAGGGACAACACCATGAAGCTTAGAGCAGAGAGGGACAACACCATGAAGCATAGAGCAGAGAGGGACAACACCATGAACTTAGAGCAGAGAGGGACAACACCATGAACTTAGAGCAGAGAGGGACAACACCATGAAGCTTAGAGCAGAGAGGGACAACACCATGAAGCTTAGAGCAGAGAGGGACAACACCATGAACTTAGAGCAGAGAGGGACAACACCATGAACTTAGAGTAGAGAGGGACAACACCATGAACTTAGAGTAGAGAGGGACAACACCATAAACTTAGAGCAGATAGGGACAACACCATGAACTTAGAGCAGAGAGGGACAACACCATGAACTTAGAGTAGAGAGGGACAACACCATGAACTTAGAGGAGAGAGGGACAACACCATGAACTTAGAGGAGAGAGGGACAACACCATGAACTTAGAGCAGAGAGGGACAACACCATGAACTTAGAGCAGAGAGGGACAACATCATAAACTTAGAGCAGATAGGGACAACACCATGAACTTAGAGGAGAGAGGGACAACACCATGAACTTAGAGCAGAGAGGGACAACACCATGAACTTAGAGGAGAGAGGGACAACAGCATGAACTTAGAGGAGAGAGGGACAACACCATGAACTTAGAGCAGAGAGGGACAACACCATGAACTTAGAGCAGAGAGGGACAACACCATGAACTTAGAGGAGAGAGGGACAACACCATGAAGCTTAGAGCAGAGAGGGACAACACCATGAACTTAGAGGAGAGAGGGACAACAGCATGAACTTAGAGGAGAGAGGGACAACACCATGAACTTAGAGCAGATAGGGACAACACCATGAACTTAGAGGAGAGAGGGACAACACCATGAACTTAGAGCAGAGAGGGACAACACCATGAACTTAGAGCAGAGAGGGACAACACCATGAACTTAGAGGAGAGAGGGACAACACCATGAACTTAGAGGAGAGAGGGACAACAGCATGAACTTAGAGGAGAGAGGGACAACAGCATGAACTTAGAGCAGAGAGGGACAACACCATGAAGCTTAGAGCAGAGAGGAACAACACCATGAACTTAGAGCAGATAGGGACAACACCATGAACTTAGAGCAGAGAGGGACAACACCATGAACTTAGAGCAGAGAGGGACAACATCATAAACTTAGAGCAGAGAGGGACGACACCATGAACTTAGAGCAGAGAGGGACAACACCATGAACTTAGAGGAGAGAGGGACAACACCATGAACTTAGAGCAGAGAGGGACAACACCATGAACTTAGAGCAGAGAGGGACAATACCATGAACTTAGAGCAGATAGGGACAACACCATGAACTTAGAGGAGAGAGGGACAACACCATGAAGCTTATAGCAGAGAGGGACAACACCATGAACTTAGAGCAGAGAGGGACAACACCATGAACTTAGAGCAGAGAGGGACAACACCATGAACTTAGAGCAGAGAGGGACAACATCATAAACTTAGAGCAGATAGGGACAACACCATGAACTTAGAGCAGAGAGGGACAACACCATGAACTTAGAGCAGAGAGGGACAACACCATGAACTTAGAGAAGAGAGGGACAACACCATGAACTTAGAGGAGAGAGGGACAACACCATGAAACTTAGAGCAGAGAGGGACAACACCATGAAGCTTAGAGCAGAGAGGGACAACACCATGAAGCTTAGAGCAGAGAGGGACAACACCATGAACTTATAGCAGAGAGGGACAACACCATGAACTTAGAGCAGAGAGGGACAACACCATGAACTTAGAACAGAGAGGGACAACACCATTAACTTATAGCAGAGAGGGACGACACCATGAACTTAGAGCAGAAAGGGACAACACCATGAACTTAGAGCAGATAGGGACACCACCATGAACTTAGAGCAGAGAGGGACAACACCATGAACTTAGAGCAGAGAGGGACAACACCATGAACTTAGAGCAGAGAGGGACAATAGTATGAACTTAGAGCAGAGAGGGACAACACCATGGACTTAGAGCAGATAGGGACAACATCATGAACTTAGAGCAGAGAGGGACAACACCATGAACTTAGAGCATAGAGGGACAACACCATGAAGCTTAGAGCAGAGAGGGACAACACCATGAACTTAGAGCAGTGATGGACAACACCATGAAGCTTAGAGCAGAGAGGGACAACACCATGAAGCTTAGAGGAGAGAGGGACAACACCATGAACTTAGAGGAGAGAGGGACAACACCATGAAGCTTAGAGCAGAGAGGGACAATAGTATGAAGCTTAGAGCAGAGAGGGACAACACCATGAAGCTTAGAGCAGAGAGGAACAACACCATGAACTTAGAGCAGAGAGGGACAACACCATGAAGCTTAGAGCAGAGAGGGACAATAGTATGAACTTAGAGCAGAGAGGGACAACACCATGAACTTAGAGCAGAGAGGGACAACACCATGAACTTAGAGCAGAGAGGGACAACACCATGAACTTAGAGCAGAGAGGGACAACACCATGAACTTAGAGCAAAGAGGGACAATACCATGGACTTAGAGCAGAGAGGGACAATAGTATGAAGCGTAGAGCAGAGAGGGACAACATCAGAGCAGAGAGGGACAACATGATGTAGCTTAGAGGAGAGATGACCAGAAAGGAGATCAACATCATGGCAATTTAGTACTGTATGTACAAAAAAAGAAAAATGTAAATCATCTGCCCTTTATTTATTTGCTTAGATTCGTAGTACACTTGATCTCAAGAAGCTGCTGAATGAGCTCAGTGGCAATTGTTGATGTCTGGTCAATGTTAGCATTGGTGTTATTCACTGTCAAAGAAAATTATACTCTCCTTTTGTTCATTACAATTTACTCAAGGATAGTAACAGACACAATATTTCTGACACTGGAAATACATTCCCTGATGTCCGACGATGTCCCTAGATACCAAGAACATGCAAATGGACCTTGTAGAAGTGGAGCAATCTTCCATTTACTTGGGGATGTACTTTTAGGCACATTTTCTGAAAATATACTAAATCCAGATTTAACTCTGCCTTTGGAAAGAGGAGATTTGCGCCTGATCCATATGTATGTCTTGGCCATAATAAGGTAATTTATAGGCCTGACATTCTATATTCATATTCAAATTGCATGTGTCCGGATGGCAAAATTCAGTACTATATCAACAAAAAAAAACTCGTCGGAGATGTGAGATAATAATGAAATGTCACATGGCAGAGAGGACACACACACACACACAGCATCCACCCATGTGTACTCCAAACAAGCTCATTAATGAGAGACAGGCGCCTAGCAAAGAGGCACACTGGTTGGACGCCAAAGGACAGGGTAAAGTGCACATGGATCAGTTAAAGGTCATCTCCCAGCATCACACACATACATACAAACCCATACGCACGTGCATAGGCGTGCGATTACACCAAACGTACGTGCGCACGTGCACACACACAGGCTGTTGATAATTGTATTATGACCTGGGAGCGGCCTTCATTAGAACCCAGAAGAGAGAGGGAGATCTCTTTTGAAGACAGAGCGAGCAGCGAGATGAGGGGGGACCTTTAGTTGTGTGTAATTGGCCCGTAGAGACCTGGCTATCACACCCTCCACAGGTGGCCGTGGGCTAACATCAGGAAAGTAATTAGGGCTTATGAAATAATGCTGTGTATGTCAGAATCAGAATCAGAATCAGAAAGGTCTTTATTGCCAAGTAGTTTTCACATACAAGGAATTTGCTTTGGTCGTTTTCGGTGTGACATTAACACGCCGGGTTTTCCTTTTTACCCCCTGAATGCCACCATCGGCGCCAATGTTAACCTTAATCTCGCCTAATCTATGTTTTAAATTATGGCTATGTGTCTAATCTGCCCATCGCATTATCAAAGACTATTTTCCAGTCAGTGCTGTCAAGGCAGATTGGTTTTTTATCGCGTCATTTCCGTTTTAGAGCATTTAGAAAAGCACCCGTTTTGAGATAAAAAACAGCCCATTCTGGACCATTCTATGAAAATCGTCTTTTACTGGAATATTCCACAACGTTGATATTCGTCGGCCTTTTTATGAATCGTTTTCAAATAAACGCTAGATGATCAATATTATACGTGCACGCAAGCACATTCGGGCCGCGCACGGATAATCGCCGCATTGATTTCCTCTTGGACTTTTACAGTGAAACTGAAAGAGCCCATTTCACAAAACAGCTTATAACTTCATCAAAATTTGTCTGATTATCCTAACACTGATAAGATAGAGTCCTTACCTGACATCAAATGGTATCCAACTGGTATATTCCAATTCCTGATCACCATTAGAAAAAATCGATAAGTGTATAGATCCAACGCGATACAGTAGAACTCCATGATCAGCGGGGCTCAGAGGCTCCAGAATGAACTGTGGTAACCCCGGCTGGATCAGTGGACTGGAAAATGTGGAGTACCGGATTTTTTTCACCATCCATTTTCATTGAGTCCATTCCAAAATCCCTTATGTCATCTGAAAGACGATAGGGGGCGCTTTTTTCCACATATGATCTCCGGCGGAGCTCGTGTATACTCAGGTAGGCTCGCGTGATGCAATATGATTTCAGATCGCTAAAAAAAAAAAAAAATTATTCCGAGATATCTCGTGAGTGGCTTTCAACCACATAAAAATAAACCCGAGATATCTCGTGTGTGGCAGTTAAAGTGTTAACGGACAGGCAATAATGGACAGATAACGAAGGTTAGCCTATAACCCTAGTTATATGAATACTGGCAGAGCGTCTCCTGTCCACCCGCCGGTCCTAACGAGGGGGGGAGGCAGTCAACTAAAACCAATGTGCGAAAAAGGGACCAGTCACCCTAGAACGCACAGTGCAAGTGGGACCGCGTGTGAACAGAGCACTTTGCGGTCCACACCGACACACACCTGCTAGCCCACCTGATGGCGGGGTGCAGGAGAGATCCCGGCACTCAGGACTGCCTGGGAGACAGAGCCCCCAGTCATGTCCATGAGGTAAAACCTAACAAAAGGACCCGGGGAGGACCAGGAGGCCGCAGTGCAGATGTCCTCCACCGAGGCCCCCCCAAGCAGGGCGCGTGTATGCTTTCTACAATGCAGTTGGGTTTCCGGGTTCCTCTGATTGGCCACTAAGCCCACGTGACCCTACGCTATTACGCCCCCTTATCGCCGCCAGTTATCGCTTACGCCCGCACATGCGCATGAGCCGCGACAAGCCCCTCAGCCAGCCAGCAATACTAAGCTCCAGTTAACCTAATGTATACCATAACGAATCATTAAAAATACCGTTAACTGGAATATGTTGTTTCTTTACACATATGTTGGATTATGTACAAATCTAATCATGACATTTAAGACATGCATGACATACAGATATATATATCTCTGACTCTGAGCACCTGAAGACTGTGCTATTAAACCAGGAAGTGCAGCACTATGTCAGCAGAGGTGAGCCTCCACTGCAGTGCAACACACAACTAACACAAGACTAGAGTGAACAAAAACGCTCATGGACCCGCGGTCTGTCATTGAATGCTCGCGTGTGTTGTTCGTTGGATTCGTTTTGGATTATTTGGCCACCAAAACAACTATCAAAACGTACACGGACCGCGGTCTCACGTTGACTGGCTTGTGTTGTCGTGCTGTGTGCAGACACTGGATGAACCCGCCCAACTCTACCTTTGATTGGCTTACCATGGCATTTTACTCAACCTCAGCCAATCGCGCGCTGAGATTGGCTGAGAAGGACTAACCTCGTTCCCAGCTTTATAGAATGCCTCTCGGCGCAGAGATCTTTCTGATGAAGCCCGAGTCGCGCAATTTTTGACAAACCAATTACATAATCCAACATATGTGTAAAGAAACAACATATTCCAGTTAACAGTATATTTTTTTAATGATTCGTTACGGTACTACTCTGCTGACATAGTGCTGCACTTCCTGGTTTAATAGCACAGTCTTCAGGTGCTCAGAGTCAGAGATATATATATATCTGTATGTCATGCATGTCTTAAATGTCATGATTAGATTTGTACATAATCCAACATATGTGTAAAGAAACAACATATTCCAGTTGGTATATTTTTTTAATGATTCGTTACGGTATAAATTAGCTTAACTGGAGCTTAGTATTGCTGGCTGGCTGAGGGGCTTGTCGCGGCTCATGCGCATGCACGAGCGTAAGCGATAACTGGCGGCGATAAGGGGGGCATAATAGCGTAGGGTCACGTGGGCCTAGTGGCCAATCAGAGGAACCCGGAAACCCAACTGCTTTGTAGAAAGCATACACGCAAGCAGGGCAGCGGAGGCCGCCACTACACGAGTGGAGTGTGCCCTGACGCCTGTGGGGGGAACCTGTCCGGCCAAATGTAGCAGAGGGCAATGCCCTCGCATAACCAATGTGACAGGCGTTGCTTGGACAGCGCCTTACGCGTGTGGGAGCCACTGTAACAAACAAACAGTTGATCAGTAGCCCTGATATCCTGCGTGCGGCTAAGGTAAACCATCAGCGCACGGACAGGACACAACAGGTGAAGGCTCGCCTCCAACTCAGTAGCGTGAGGAGGAGGGTGGAACGCCTGGAGCACAATATCCCTGGAGCAATAAGAGCTCCGGATATTCTTTGGCACAAAGGCCAGATTAGGCCTCAGAGTCGCACTGTTATCAGCCTGAATAGACAGGCACTCGGACCGCACAGAGAGAGCAGACAGCGGAGGTGATGGCCAGAAGGAACGCAGTCTGGAAAGACAGACGATCCAATGGCGCCTGCTCAAGTGGCTCAAACGGGGCCCCCAACAGCCTTTCCAGGACCAGTTGGAGGTCTCAGCTCAGAGACAGAGCATGTTCCACAGGCTTGAGACGCCGTGCGCCAAGCAGGAAACGTCTCACGAGAGGGTGGCTGAACAGCGTATACCTTCACTGTCGAGGCCGACAGCCTATCCAGGATAGACTGGAGGAAGGACAGAACCGAGTTCAGGGGGCACGACACTGGGTCCAGGCCCCGAACCTCACACCACTCTCGAAACATACAGCACTTCCCTGTGTAAACCACGGTAGTGGATGGAGCGCGCATGTTCTGGATGGAGTTAACCACAGTAGAGTTAAGACGCATCCCCTCCAGATTCACCCTTTCAGCAGCCAAGCCATTAGAGGCTGCCCCAGAACAGGAGGCAGAAACAGTGTGCCGCGTGCCTGAGAGAAGGCCCGCGGTGACCACGGAACAGGCCACGGCGGGGCCACCAAGAGCCGAATCAGGGCTGGGAACCACACAGCTGTGCCCCGGTCCAGCGCGAACAGGATCAAAGTCCTGTGCTCCTGACGTACCCGCTCCAACAGCTGAGCTATCGGGTGTATGGGGGGGAATGCATACAGAATCCCGGGCGGCCATGGGTACATCGAGAAGGCATCCACTCCCAGAGAGGGGTTGTCCTTCCGACTGACCGAGAACTACAGAGGGCACTGGTAGGACTGACTGCTTGCAAACAGGTCCACCGCAGCCTCCTCGAATCGGTTCCAGATCTGTCTGACTATGTCTGGACGTAGTCCCCACTCGTCTGGGTGGGGACCGCCCAGTGACATCACGTCTGCACCCACATTCTCCCTGCCGGGGATGTGGAGAGCCCTCAGGCTGCGCAGTTTGAGAGCCGCCCATAGCCAGAGTTTGACCGTCCCCCGGTGGAGACGGGGGGAGCGTACTCCTCCCTGTCTGTTGATATATGACGCCGACGCCGTGCTGATCGTCCTAAAAAGAATATGCTCGCCCACCACATGATGGCCGAGCTGTTTGAGGACTAGAAGCACTGCCTTCAATTCCAACACATTGATGTAGTGCAGACCGGGCAGGCCAGCTGCCCCCTACTGCGTCGGTCCGACACGTCCCCCCCATCCCGTGAGGGAGGCGTCGGTGAAGACTGTGACGTGTGATAGCCTGCTGCCCATGGAGGTCCCCCAGTACTGACGTGGGGACCTTCAGTCGCTTCCACTTGCCTCTCACAGGGTCTATTTTCATACTGAAAAACCACCTCTGTATCCTCCTCATGAAGAGGAGGCCAAGAGGGACCACAGTTTGAGCAGATGCCATCATACCGAGCAGGCGCATCACGGACAGCGGCGTAACCGTCCTGCTAGGACGGAACCTCCCGAGCGCACCGAGAATATCCTCTCGCCGCCACTCTGAGAGGGTTGCCCTCATAGACCTTGAGCTTAGAATTAAGCCCAAGTACTCCACCTGTTGACTGGGAAGACGAGTACTCTTCTCCCAGTTCACAGCAAAACCCAGGCTGGTGAGGTGTTCCACCACCTGCCTGGTATGAGACCTGGCGATCTCCTCTGACCGGCTGAGGACCAGAATGTCGTCTAGGTAGAATAAAATTTGTATCCCCTGACGACGCAGAGGTGCGAGGAGCCAGAGAGTAGCTGAACGGCAGCCTCTGGTACTCATACGCTATTCCCTGAAACAGGAAGCGTAGGTATTTCCTGTGAGGAGGGAAGATCGGGATTAGCGCTGGCCCGCTAATAATCGTAGATAGGTGGCCCGGTCCCTCCTGCTGTGCATTGCAAACCCTGGTTTCGCCAACCGCGCGAGCAAGTCGGGATTTCGCACCCTGACTCTACCAACGAGGCAATTGCACCCAAGGGGGGACCCCGACAGAAAGGGGCGGTCTGACACAGGGGGAACGACAGTCAACACTCCTGGTGAATGAGGTAGTTCCCCCGCTGAGCATTGTCCCGTTTTTGCACAGAAATAAACTTGCTGGGGATGGCCTGCTCTGCGGCTGGACATGCATGGTGTGTGGTCCTCACGCTGTCTAGAGTGAGCCCCTACACACCGTACAGGGCTCTACGCTAACCTTTTTCCCAAGGAGCACATGTGCTCCTAACTGAAAAAATTTAGGAGCACACAAAGAAATTTAGGAGCACAGTAAAAATATTTCAAGTAACAGAGTTTATTTTTATTTTTTTTAAATAAATGTATATTTGTACTGTGCGTGCATGTGTGTAAATTAGCTCTTGCTACAACCCTGCATGTTTACATTTTGTATTTTGTACTTGATGTTCATTAACATGTCCCTATCAAATAAACTATCAAATCAAACTACTGCTACAAAAGGTTCAGTCACTTAACTTTAGCTTTTGCCCCTTTTATGCATACAATGCATATGTTTTGGCTGTGTTGCTCTTCTAGAAAAATAATCATTTCAGGGTTGCCTATTGAAATACTGTACACCTCCAGTACAGAAACATTGTTTATGAGTTTGCGTGTCAGGTAGACCATTGATTGACAGTCGAGTCTGCCAATTACATCACACCGCTTGCACTCCGGCCGTCCGGCGCTGCAGCTGGACCCTATTGCCCATCTCTGCTGTTGATAACGCTAGCCAAGTTATTATACACAGTGGGCCAGTGACTTTGGTGTAGGGGTGTAACAATGCATCGATCCTAAGGGGGAAATTCAACTGCATCGATTTGAAAATGTTAGAATAGATTATCGCAATTTTAATGTGTACACGTTGTTATTGTCATGTCCGTTACAGCCAACACACCGACATACGCTACTGCATCAACGTTATGATTAACACTTTGGTTGCCTAAGGTTAAATTAATGATATACCATAGATTGCCAGCGCTATTTGTCTATGGAGAAAGTCCCCTTCTTTGCAGGGCTATAACTTTTTAAATTATATTGCTACATTGCCATTATTAGGGCCCATTCAAAGTCCTATATGTATTGTTCATTGTGTAGCAACGTTAAACTTTTTCATTCACATATTCATAGTAAAGTATGGTCTAATGTATAAGTATGTTTTCATCTCTTTCTGCAGCTTTCTCCAGAACGTGATATATAGCCCCAAATGCATTATATTGATGATGAAATACAGTTTGATGGCAATCGGGGCGATATAAAAAATTCCAACTAGACGTACTTCTAGAAGTTACTACACGTCATCTGATGTTGACCGGATGGGCGAGGGGGCGTTTATAATTCCGTGGGCAGCGTTATACCAATCATCTAATGTGGGTCAAATGTTCATCATAGCAGTTAGTGTCGAACACGGTAATATTACACGCTAAAACTCACCCCAGTCTCCGCGGGCCGTTGGGCGATCAGCGTGGGGTAGACAGTTTTCCATTATGGGATGTTGAAATAGTCGGTCCATTTCCAGGTTGTATAATAATATATACGTCCAAATCATGTTGTTTTTTCGAGTTATTTGCAGCGATCGATGTTCACTGTGTGAAGACGGAGTCTCTCTAACATTAGCGAGTGCCCGGACCCCATATGGAGTGAGTCCTACCGGGTTAAAGGTTGACATCCGGTTTCGATCTGCCGATCGGCCACCAGATGGCGGTCTTGAACCGCTAGAGGATTGAGAGGAGATCACACTTGTGTCTCAGGCCAGCGGAGGGACATTATGGATCAGATCGCAGATTTTTGAAATATTGATATAAAGACGACGTAAAGCGTCCCCCGGCAACTTTAGCATCGCCAGCAAAGACGTCTAAAGACGCCCCCTGGCAGTCAAAGTGTTAACAAAGCAAGGCATTCGTTTTGTTGCATTAACGTTATATTACTATTGCTATCGATAAATCTAGGTGTTCTAAAATCTATTGCTATTGGTAAGAGAGAGACTATAATAAGTTAGTGTCTCGGAAAACGAGAGCCCTGATCGCAATGGCGGAGTTTCAGGAAGTAAACAAGCAAAATGAGAACTTCCGATTGGTCATTTGATTTATTTCCCATGAAACCAGTCACTTCACTCTACTGCGATTGGACCGTTGGCTTGAGTGCAATGTGGGACTTGTAGTTTTTTAACGATTCTCAGCGGAGAAATAAAAAGTACGACCGAGGCTGTAATTTGCACTCGCACACCGTGCGCGTAATTGAGTTTTGAGGTTCGCACACACATATTTTTAGGGGCATATGCGAGCAATATGGTCACACTGTAGAGCCCTGCCGTAGCCCTGTAGTGATATTACTACCACCCAAATTACGCGTGCCTGACTCACTACCGCTGCTAGGATTGGAAGTCCGGACGGGGGAGGCACTAACGTAATACCCGGCCTGGTGAGGGCGGGGCTGGGGGAACCCACGCTGCGACCTCCTGGGCCTAGGGTTCCCACTCTGACAAAAAAGAATTGATACAGGGAACCCTGCTCCGTGGTCACATACAACACCAGGCTCACCAAACGCACACGCAGAACGTGTGGTGCGGGAGCCTCCTGACAGCACAGCATTCTCATAGACAGACCCAGGCCTAGCTAGCAGCTGGGTGTCAGCCCCTGTCTTCATGAGAAGCGATATGTGGGGCCGCTTGCGCTTCACTGGAAGAACGCGGGCTGCAGTCGGAGGGGACACAACAGAGTCCTGAATCCTGTAGTGTAGCGGGGGGGAATGAACGGAGAGCATGCTAGACACAGCTAGATGGCGACGGTTACTCCTCACGGAGGCGTGCCCATCTAATTCAGCCGATCCCTCGGCCGCAGAGGGCTGTCGGCACTGTGATAGCCTGTCTCTTTGTTTCCAGGTTATCTCAGGCGGGGGACACATGGCCACCGGTCGGGGATCTCACAGCAGCCGCTGGCGAGAGCATGGTCTCACCTCTGGCTGCACGGTGTGGTGTGGCGTGGGGCCCCGGTCAAAAGCTGCCCGCGCCTCCGTTGACAAACCAAAAAGTCCATCCACGGAGAGGGGGGCCCTGAGGAGGAGAATTCTCCTCTCCTCCTCCAGGGGAAACTGCTCCAACCACAGATGTATGTGAATAAGAGTCGACAGCATCCTAACCCTCCCTTGCAGCTGGGTCAAAAGCTGAATAACCTCAAAACCCCGCACGATGGTTTTGACGTCGGCCGTCCCTAAGACCCCATCGCCCGACACCATTTTTCGACAGCAAAGCAGCCAATTGAGCAATGTTATTAGTTGCTTCAAAATTCTGTACCGTGGCGATATAAGCCTCATCAGCCCACTCAGCCACCTGCCGGGCCGACTCGCCCCTTGCTTCCGGGCGGGATACCGCTCTACCATGTCAGGGCCAGGGCTGTACACTGCGACGAGATGATCGCAAATTGCCCCTTAATTTGGCCCGTGCGAGTGGAAAATTATATTTGGGGGCAACCTTGCGAGTAGTGATTTCAACTAGGGATGCCCCGATCGATCGGCCAGCGATCGGTATCGGCCGATATTCAGTATAAATATGAGATCGGTGATAATGCTTTATTTTCGCCGATCGTCAAAACCGATCGAAAAACATGATCCAATTCTTAGCGGAGATCTCACTCGCTGAGTTCTCTCTCAGACACACAGCTGCCTGCAGCGTACGGCACCTCCTCCTCCCCAGCCCCTCCTGCATAAACAAGAGGCTCCTAATGCCTCGCAGTCTGCTATAGTCTGGTGCATGCGACGTGAGCTAACGTTGGCTACCTACCGAACTAACGTTACTGTTTAAACTAAATGACCCAGTGACTACATGAGGCATTGTCTAACGTTATCTAGCTGGCTAGCTACTGATAGCTGCTGATATCAACAAATGCTCCAGCAATAGTCGAGTGCATGATAAGTTACCTCCGTTGACTCGGTAGCTCACGTTAGCTCTAAACTAAATAGTTCACTGAGGCTCTTAACGTTATCTAGCCGGCTAGCAGTAGCTACAGATAGCTCCTGATATCATCATATTATAACATTGATTCGATGCGTATTCGAGCTCAGGGCATGCTGAATGTGATTTATACCAATAGGTCCAGCTACAGCGCCGGAGAATCCTGGCCGTAGCTGGAGGCTACTCGAGTACACACAGACAGTGGAGCTGTTTGCAGATAGCGAGCATTTTGACTTGTTGCGTGGTGGCGATGTCTCGCAGATAATACAAGTACAAGTCTAATTATATAATATATATATTTTATTTAAAAAAATATATTATATACAAATTTTTTTTATAAAAAACGATCGGTATCGGCCGATATGGCTCAAGACGATCGGTGATCGGTATCGGTGGCAAAAAAACGTGATCGGGGCATCCCTAATTGCAACCCTTCATTCGCATTTCACTCCTAAATTAATCCATACAAATTGGATACATTTTTTTTTAAACATTAGTCTACAACCAGGGCTGTACAGTGCGACATAATGTCACGCCGGTGCTATGAAAGAATCGGTCCGCGATGAATGAACTTACTGTGAAAAAATGATTTGCGTGTGAAGTGAATCTGGGCCACGCAACTTGGTAGTTGTAGTCTATCGTGCGATTAAATACCATGTCCCCGTCTGGTAGAGTCCATACATCCAACACCAAATCCCATAATTCTTAGCGAACAATCTAATCGAAAATGAATGTTGCATCGCCAAATAAGAACTTCCTTTCAATAAGTTTAAGCCGCTAATTTTGCTCTGCAAGAACAACGGAGCGGATATCAGTCCATCTTATGACAACCACGTCACGTGGAGAGATGATAAGAGACCATAGCCGATTAAATTAAGTCTGATCTGGCAGTGATGATTACAATGACGGGGACACTTCTAACGTTCAGCCATGTATTAGGTGAGTCGCCCCACAGGACGTTTTTCAATACTTAAATACTGTCTACTTAAATTTCCCTCCGGGGATCAATAAAGTATCAACCTATCTATCTAATAATGAGACAATATGCAAATAAGATAATACTAATAATTGTCACGGTTCCCCGTATGAAAGTGGCTTGCAACTTACTCCTGGTAAAATCACTGTTTATTTCTCGTTCTGCATACTATTACATTCCTCTTCTATAAACAATCAAAGTCCCACCGTAAGAGCCTCATACGGGTTAATTAAAGCTTTTTGATTAGCGTCTTTCCTTCGAGCTAAGTTGGACTGAACATTTCACTGTCAAAAGCGCAAACTTAAACAAGGTTGCGTCGCAACACGGTTTTTAAAATAAAGGTCACGCCTCTCAATTCTTATAAAAAAAAGTCCCGGGTATACATAAACATTAGAACATGAGAATTTGTTTTCTACCCTCAAGAACGTAAGGGGCAGGTAACTATAAGAAAGGGGCAGGTAACTATAAGATTTATTCTTCTTCCTGCTCCTTTTGTCCATGGAATGTTATTTATGATTGTGTAATGAAGAAACTTTGATTGTATGATTCCATGTGGCAAATAAAAACTCTGAATCTGAATCTTTACAGAACATCGCCTTAGTATGCTTCATCGACGCAACTAAGGCCAATTTAATTCAGTTGGCATTTGAGAAGGACTTAACAAAAAAGTTCAGGAATGAGTGGAGGGGCAGTGTTTTAAGAAGATTTCACTCTGTCCCCAAACGCTGCTTACATTTACATTTACATTTAGTCATTTAGCTGACGCTTTTATCCAAAGCGACTTACAAGTTCTGTACGACAAGACAGCAAGAAGGGTACAACTCTATCAGCTGAGTAACAATGTTCATCAAGTGTTGCGTGTTACAGTGTAGGTTAGTTTATTAGGACAAGTGCATGACAGTAAGGTTAGTCAGGGTTAGATTTTTTTTTTTTTCATTTCAGATAATGGTTGAAGAAGTGAGTCTTTAGTCGACGGCGAAAGATTGGACGGGATTCGGCTGTCCTAACTGGGATGGGTAGTTCATTCCACCATTGTGGGGCAAGGACTGAGAATAGGCGGCTTCTCTTTGATGACCCTCCGGGAGCTTGGATAGGAGTAGGTCTGAGGCGGCCAGAAGATGCAGAGCGTAGGGGTCTTGAGGGTGTGTAGTTAGAGACCATTGACCGGAGGTAGGCGGGAGCGGTTCCCTTTGCTTGCCGCTCTACTTATGATGGTGAGTAGGCTGTGGATGAATTTTGTTTGCTTTTTATGCACCTTATTTTTGTCAGTTCAGTTCAGTTTGTCAGTGAATTCAGAAGTGTTGAATAAATGGAGACTTTTCAAAGATATAGAATAGAATAGAATAGAAATGTATTATCCTGAGGGAAATTTGACACTGCAAATCACTCAACATTAAACATTTAGACAGAACAAGTCACAAATAAGAATAACAAAACAAATGGCCTAAGAATAGAATAAAATGAAATAGAATAAAAGATACAGTAAATAAATGAAGTAAAAATATACTGAAGTCTACAGTAGGTGTAATAGTGCACAGTGCTGTTTAAAAAGTAAGAGTCCAGGAAGATGGTAATTGTCACTCTGTGCTCAGTGATGCAGTGAGGCACAGTGATGCATTGTATAGTCTGATGGCTGTCGGAATGAAGGACTTCCTGTGCCGTTCAGTGCTGCAGTTAGGTAGTGTGAGCCTATAACATGCTCCTCCTGTCAGCCAAGTCTGTGTATAGTGGGTGGGAGGGGTTTTCCCTGATGGCCTGGAGCTTAGCAAGGTTCCTCCTCTCCGCCACCCTCGCTAGAGTCCAGCTCCACCCCAACCACGGTACTGGCCTTCTTGACCATCTTATCCAGCCTGTTTGTGTCCCCTGCTCTCAGTCCGCTGCCCCAGCAGGTCTGTTATATATATCCGTTCAGTCTGTTTTTGTATAAGTGAAAGTTCTTAAGATAGAGAGAAATTAGATTTTTCAATTGCCTCTCTGTTTAGTTCAGCACCGTGGGCAGCGCCAAACAAGCCACAGCGCCGCTGTCCCAGCTGAAACGTATAAAAGGGAACCTGTATTGAAAAACCATTGTGCCCCCCCGAGAACATTTTATGCACCCCCACTAATATGTTTCTGCAGCCTGGTCTGGAGCACTACAAGCTCTCGCACACGTGTAGTGAAAACGCTAGTACTATGAATTGCCGATGACGGCCCTACCCGTGCGCGGCGTGGCTCGACCGCCGAACGCCACGCGAAGTCCATCGGTCCACTGTCAGGAATCGAGGAAAGTTCAGTATAGGGCCGCCGTTCCGTCTGGACACTTCGAAGAGGATCCGAGGGCTGGAGAAACTCCGGCGAAAGTCCAACATTCTTCAATTTCTCCCTTCGCTTCATAATAACGTTCCACTGGTTGAAAGTGCATATGAACAAGCTCACACATGGAAAAAGATAAGGAAGGATGTGAGCATGACCACTTCCTGTGTTTTGTAGGGAAACACGGGAGCAGGCGTGGTCACGTGCAAGTGACGTGCATGTGTCAACTTTTTCACGTGCACAATATGTGCATGGAGATGATATCTTAATATGGCAGAGTGAGACGCGATTGCCAGATGTAATATAACAAAATAAAAAGGTGGGATAAAATAAAATGGGATAATCATCACTCGGCACAAATCATCACTCGGCACAACATCTCCTTCCACTGCTACGCCGATGATACTCAGATATACCTCCCACTCACAACAGCTGACTCCACCAGCCTAGACCGCCTGAAGACCTGCCTAGGCAATAGAAAGGAGTGGATGTCACAAAACCACCTACAGTTAAATGAGAGCAAGAGGGAGATCATTCTGTTTGGCACCCCCACCGCAGTCACTCAGAGCTCCAGAAACATGGGAAGCCTCTCCTCCTTGGTGAAACCCAATGTGAGAAACCTTGGGGTCTTATTTGACTCAGATCTCAATTTCCATAAACAAATAAGATCAGTAGTACAATCCTGTTTCTTCCAACTGCACATCATCTCAAAAATCAAGTCCTTCCTCTCCCCCAGCGACCTTCATAAAGTCATCACCATGCTCATTTTCTCACGACTGGACTACTGCAATTCCCTCTACTCTGGTCTCCCGGACAAAACCATCCTCCCCCTCCAGCGCGTTCAAAATGCTGCTGCCAGGCTGCTGCCAGGCTGTTCTCAGGCACCAGAATGAGGGACCACATCTCCCCAGTCCTTGTCTCTCTCCACTGGCTCCCAGTGAGGACGAGAATCAATTTTAAAATTCTGCTTTTCACATACAAAGCCCTCAATGGTCTCACTCCGGCATACGTTGAGGAACTCTTGGTCCAACACATCAGCTCCAGGTTCCTCAGATCAAATGACCAACTGTGTGTCTGAGGGTCCCGCGGGCCAAACTTGTGACAAAGGGTTTCCGGGCCTTTGCAGTGATGGCGCAGACACTGTGGAATGAGCTCCCCCTCAAGATCAAGTCTGCCAACACTGTGTACATTCAAGGCCTTGCTTAAAACCCACATTTTCGCTCTGGATGATCACTAGTTACTTTGCTGTTGTGTTGTGTGTCTGAGGTGTTCTTATGTTCTCTGTCTGTCCGTCTGCCTGCATGTTCCCTGTTTCTTTGTCCTGTCCATTTTTCATATTATTTTTTTTCCCCTGGGCTGCGCCCCGGATGCGTCTATTCGAATACCAACCGGTTCATGCTTCCGCGTTCACGTTTGGCAAATCTGATTGGGCACTGCCGTTTCTGGTGCGATCTGATTGGCCACTGACGTTTCTGGTCATGTGACATGTGCACCCAATCGCGTGACGCGCCCATTTCCGCCTCGACCAGCAGCAAACTACCTAATGCCTAGTTTATCACTGGTTAAGCTTAGGCAACTCTTTCGAAGTTGGTTAAGGTTAGAGTTTGGAATCAGGGCTGGCGTTCTATCACCCTGCTCTAAGACAAACTCTAACCTTAACCAACTTCAAAAGAGTGCCTAAGCTTAACCAGTGATAAACTAGGCATTAGGTAGTTTGCTGCTGGTCGAGGCGGAAATGGGCGCAACACGAAAGAACTTGCCATCACACGATTGGTGCGACCAGAAACATCAGTGGCCAATCAGAGCGCAAAACGTACGGTTATGTCTATAATCATAGTTATATGAGTGTAGTGACGCTCTGCGTCATACTGTAATACTCTTCCATATCAGTATTAGCACTGAATACATTTTCACATGCACCTTTACACACCTCATCTGCCTGGCCACACCCCCATCTGCTCCTCTACCTAAGCAGGGGTGTGGCCATACTAACAGCTCCTTCCCAAGTCTTTCACCACAAAGGCAAGACCACGGGGTCCTCAGTGAGTCCGACGCAGAGCGTCATTATACTCATATAACTATGGTTATAGACATAACCGTACGTTATATATCGTGTAGCTCCGCTCTGTGTCATACTGTAATACAGGAGCTAAGCAGAGCGGGAGCTCGACAAATGTACCCGCTGAGATCCCCCACAACCATCAGACCCGGGGAGGACCCGAGCCCGCGGACCCCCCTAATGGAGGACGGGAGGGTATCGGATCCGACTATGCGAAGAGGAGATTAGCAACTCAAACGCACAGGGTGAGCAGACCGTGGGACTTACCCACGACTACACAAACGCGCAACCCACATGCCACTAGGGAACGAATGGGAAGAAACAAAACCCCCGTTACAACCCCTAAAATCACGGGGTCAAGGGCAAAAACCCAACCCTGAGGCAAGGCCGTAGCAGCGGAGCGCGAAAGAGGACCCAGCCCCAGGAAGGGACTGGACCCCCCGGAAAAGGGGGCCTGGTGAGGCCAACGACGCCACAGCATCGAGACCCCACAAGGCGGTCACTAGTGACACCACCCCCCACATCGCCAGCGTATTCGGACAGGGCCCATCCAAGAGCAGGCCCTTCCCCCCTACAGCACGCCACCCGAAGCACTCAAGAGGCTACACCCACAGCGGGAGCAGGCAGCGCACCGGGAGACAACCCCCAAAAGAGGTAGATCCCTCAATCCAGGCAACAGGCCACTCAACCTGAGCCTGGAGCACTGCGGACTAGACAGGCGCCAAAGGGGTCTGCTGAAACAGCACCCCGGCGGAAGGGACATATGCTGGCATGCTGTGCACCATGGCGCAGCCTCCACAAAAAAAACCTTGACTCTCTAGAGGGGCCGAGGCAGAGAAGGCTGACATGATTGGCAGACGTCATGAAAGGTGCGGGGGCACACTCACAGGTAGACGGGGCCAAACCCGGCCTACCCCGAGAGTTGACTCCGCTACCAACACACCAGGGAACCAACCACCCTCTTGGTTCTAACATGAGGCAGTTGTTCCTATAACCCCCCAAGAAAAAACTCCAAAACACAACTGCGGGTATACACTGCCTATACCACAGTACAAGTGTTTCGGTTTTCAAGAAGGGGTTAACCCAGGCCAACAGGTCGACGAAAACAATTTCGAACCCGGGCCCGGCGGACCGGGACGTACACAGGGATGCCAGAGGAGTTCTACAAGAACCACCTCAACAGCCCCCTCCCAGCCCCGCCTAAGCAGGAGAAGAGAGGGGCGAAAAAGAATGGAGAAGGACCAGGCTCCTTCAGCACGGTGCAAGGTACAACACAACATGGACCAAGCAACAGTGAGGGGTAACACGTAGTACGTAGTAGAAAAGACTCACGCACATCCAAAGTATAGTCACGGGTGCTTGACTCAAATAGATATGTAAAGTTGTGCAAAAAAAGTCAGCACACCGTCTGCAGTGTTCCCAAGTTTAATATACTTTAACACAACTTTTTCAAGTGTCACCAACATGTGAAAAGGGGTGGGGTATATATACATACATATTAGGGGTCAAGGTTGAACCAGGGCCCTCATTCATCAACGTGGACGTAGAACTTGACCTACTTCCACACGTAAGCACGGAATGTAGAACTAGCGTACGCACAGGGAAGTCGGCATTCATCACACGTGCGTACGCAGGCTCTATGGTCCTCCGTGTTGATGAATACCACTTTGTTCTACCGTCAATGCTCGTGCATGATTATCCATATATGGTCATGAAAATGAGGAAACACCCCCCATGGGATGTGAAATAATGGACGGACCCGAGCGGAACCCTGAGAAACTCCACGAAGATTGTTCACTGCTGTCGAACCAAGAAGACACTATCGCGTATTGTGGGATAAATAAAAGGCGGACTCGTAAACGGTGATGTCAGATATCAACGGCTCCCTAAGACCATTGCTGCAATTCTGCCTGGACAGCTCAAAATACTAATAAAGACCGTTCGTTGACCACTGTTTGGCGTTGGTTGTGTGTCATTATAACCGTCCTGTAATATGAATGCCTTTATTAGTTGTGTTCGATTGGCTATATGATTTTTAGATGCATCTATTTTGTTGTTGGCTAATAAAGACCGCGCTGGAATATGACTGCCTTTTCCCGTGTTGTTTGATTAATACCCCAGGGATTAAAGTTCTCCTCAATTTGATTCCAAATCGCGATGGATCTCCCGTCAATCTTCTACCTGCTGCATATGATTTCTAGAGGCATACTACAATCTATTTTGATGTCAGTATTGGGTAGCCTATATAAACAATATAATACGAGAGCATATACAAGAACAATGAATCTCACTGCATGTATGATAGCCTGCCTTTCAATACATGAACTTGAATTCCATCATGTCTGTGCGGGTCACTGCGGGAACTCACAAGGCTGTTGTCACAATGTAAATAAGAACGTGCACTGAAAAGTTACAGTATATGTAGTTGGTTGATCATTTGTATGACAGTCAGTAAACCCTTGCAAAAAGTATCCGTTTTATTTAATGAATTGAAAACATTCAGCATCGCCTTCCTCCCGGCATCCAGCAATAACATGTATCAGGCAAATGCGCATCGCAACATTGACTGAGTGGAATCCCTTTCTATTCACATAACTGCATTTGTGATGGAGCTTTGACAGCTACAGTAACAGTCTATTGGTCGATCCATCTCCAATATCACGATGGACCGTGCCGCGGTGGCAAAGACGTACCCGAGGGTGGAGAGGATCTTGAATGAATTCCATCATCATATATATATGTTGTGTGTCTGTCCACTATGTTTGTTACTTTGTTATTCCCCCCCCCCCCTATCTATGTAAAGCGACCTTGGGTCTCTTGAAAGGCGCTATATAAAATGAAGCTATTATTATTATTATTATTATTATTATTATTATTATTATTATTATTATTATTATTATTATTATTATTATTATCATCACATCTGTGCGGGAGCTCACAAATAGACTGTTAGTCTCAGTGAAGTTTCAACGGAGGTCATCTATTCTAACCAACAAATTGAAGTAGAAAGCATTTCGTGACCAATCTTATTTGGAAACATGACACACATAATAATTTGCTTTTTATTTGAAACAATATCTAATCGCGTTTGGAGGTTGGTGTTTTGCGTCTGCCCCCCCCCGTGCCAAACAAGCAGGCCAACCTCTTGTTCGCGTGTGAGCCCGTTATAATTACACTACTGTCGCTATTTTGCAATGAACTATAATGAATTACGGGTCATACAGAAGTTGAACACTAATGCACGGAAGCTTATTTCCGCCTTGGAACTAATGCAGGACTGAGGAGTGCTTATGCGTAGTAACGATCTTCTACCACTGGGAGCTAGGTACGCCAGGTCTGACCTGTGCGTAGATGTACGCACGAAGTCAAGTTCAAGTTGAAATTGATGAATCCCACTCTTTGCTTAGAAATGATCGTACGCACAGGGTAAGCACAGATCTGTGCGTAGAACACGTTGATGCATGAGGGCCCAGGTCAAGGTTCAAATCAATTAGCCTATAGGCTACAAATTTACAAAACATACTGCAGCTCAAGTGCCAGAACATACGGTACATAGTTACAATAACAGTAGTACAGTAGTTAGTAGTTAGCAGTGGCGGCTGGCTACTGGGGGCGCTCGGGCGCCGACCCCCCTGTTAAAAGAGAGAAGAACAAGAAATATTTTGTTTTTAGTTTTTTAGCCCTATAAATAATATAAACATGTTTAAAATGAATAATATTTACTCATTTTAAGTATGTTTGTGTTTCCAATGTACAATATAACGTTAATATATCAAATAAAAATAATAGTTTTCCTGAACAGGAAGTGACTCACTGTCGCATAGCCGCATTTCTCCTAGCCGTATTTCTCTCGGCCCGGGCTAGACGCAATAGCGCTCTGAGTGCACGTGCACGACGTGCACTGTTTCATCGCTGTATCCGTCGCAGCCAATCAGTGCGTAACGCGCTGTGCGTTGAAATATGATGTATTATGTTGGAAGCCGGGCGCGATTTGAAGCGGTCTAGGCAAGCAGCCTTAGGTCAGTCGTCACCAGTAACCAGTTCACATAGAGAAAAGACGCTTTCGGTTTATTCAAGGACTGAGTATTTTCATTTCGATTTATAGTTAGCTAAAGCTACCACCATGGAATTGGATAATTCTGTTAAATCCATCAAATCAACACCGTTTGAAAGACGGACAATGCAAGAAAAGAAAAAATTTGAAACTACTTGGACCACACCAACCTGAGATCACCATTAAGCAACCAGCCACGGATAGAGGGAGACAATATACTCTGTCGTTTAACAGAAGTTGGTTTGGTAAGAAATCGTGGTTAACTGCATGCAGTGAAACTAATGCTTTATTTTGCTTTCCCTGCCTCCTTTTTAAAACGAATGGATCAGATCCAGCATGGATTCAGACTGGTATGACCGATTTGAAGCACATGTCGGATAAAACAAAGAAACATGAAATGAGCAGGGTCCACATGGAAAATGCTATGCGGCTAGCCATGTTTGGAAGAGTAAACATTGCCACTCAGCTTGAATCATGCTAAAGAATTGGGATCTGCAAGCACAATGAAGAGGTTGACAAAAACAAACACATCCTGTCTAAAATAATAGACTGTGTGAAGTTCTGTGGTGCTTTTGAGCTGGCCCTTCGTGGACACGATGAAAGTGAAGGCTCATCTAATCCTGGTGTTTTCAGAGGCCTGGTGGATTTCGTAGCATCACTAGATGCAGTTCTCCAAGAGCATCTGGAGAATGCAACTGTGTTTAAGGGAACATCTAAGACTGTACAGAATGAACTCCTTGACTGTATGCTCTCAGTTTTGAGAGAGTATATCATCGAAGAAATTCGGAGTGCAGACTTTGTCTCCATCCAGGCTGATGAAACTACAGACATTTCCAGAGTGTCAACTGGTGCTTGTGATGCGATACATTGATAAAGCCCACGTTGTGCAAGAGAGGTTTTTTGAGTTTATACCTCTCCAGAGTGCCACAGCTGATTCCATAGCCACAGCCCTTCTAACTAGGTTGAGCTCCATCCTCCCTGATGACCAGAAGAGCAAGCTCATTTCCCAGGCATTTGATGGTGCGAGTGTCATGAGAGGAGCCACAGGTGGTGTGCAGAAGAAGGTTCAAGATGTCTATGTGAATGCACACTATGTCCACTGCTATGCTTACCAACTGAACCTCATCATGCAGCAGGTGACATCTCACATCTCCAGAGTCACACAGTTCTTCTCTGACCTGGCTGGCTTCACTGTATTTTTTGCAAGGTCTCCCAAGAGAACCAGTGTGCTTGATAGAGTGGTAGCACACAGACTCCCAAGAGCAAGCACAGTGAGATGGAACTTCCACAGCCGTAGTGTGAACACTGTGTATGAGCACAAAGACGACCTCATCCTGTGTTTTGAAGACATCAGGGACTCAGGCACTTTTGATCAGGCTACTATCCGAGAAGCAGGGGGGGTTTGTGAGACTACTGGAGGATGCTAAGTTCATCTTTTTCCTGGAACTGTTCCATCGCATCATGCCTCATGTGGAAATCCTGTACAACCAGCTCCAGAAGCGCGCCATCGACACAGTCTTTGTCCAGGGAATCATACAGAAGTTCACAGACAACGTGCAAAAGATCAGGTAAATTAAAATCTCCACCATCTGTTCATAACCTGATTACATACAATGTCATGTTATTTTACCTGGCAAGTGGCAACCAAAGCTTAACTTTTCTCTTCTGTTCTGTTCAGAGACGCCCTCCCTACTCTCTGTGGACAATGGACCTCTCAGCAGCCACCGGGCGAGAGACGCAGAACTCAGATGACCCCAGAAGAACTGCAGAGGATCGCTACAGAGGTGAGATAGAATATATGGTGTACTGTTGGGTCTTTTATAAAATAATGTTTTTAATTATTTTATATTGCCAATAATTCTCGAGTTGACTGTATATTGATAGATTGATATTGGTAAATGGCTGCATTTATATAGCGCTTTTATCCAAAGGCCAAAGTTATTTACAATTTGTTCCTCACATTCATCATTCACACCGATGGCAGCCCCCCCCCCCTCAGGCTCACACCTTTCCAGACCCAAACACACCATCCACCTTCACAGGAATGTGAAGAATACTTTATGATGAAATGCTTGTTTCTGTATGAGATTGTGCTGCTAGTACATACACAGTAAGTACAGGAATGTTCAGTCAATATACAGAGTAACAGTGAGGTTTATATCATGTTGTTTTTTATTTTTATTTATTTAATTAGCTCTGTACAATACATATTTTAGTATTTTAAATGCTAAAGCTCTACAATTTGTTCCTCACATCATTCACACCGATGGCAGCCCCCCCCCCCCCCCCCCCCCCTCAGGCTCTTTTGTGTTCTTGTTAACGACAGGAGATAAAAATTAGTGTTACTTACACAAGTCAACCCGTACAAATTACAATATCAATAGTCCACACAACACATAGACCTGTTTACCAAGTCAAGTGTACCTGGCTGACACTTAGTGTCCTGTCCTCATTGATTTGATCCAGGACAGGAGGACGAGTCTCCCCCACCTCCACATTGTATTAAATCAGTGTATTCATTTTTTAGGTCTGCGACACTATCTTGGCCCATGCAAAGGAGAGGTTCTCCTTTACCAAGCACCTGATCAGTGCTACATTGCTGCTCGGAGACAAATTCCCGCAGTACAACAACCAGTTCCCTGAAGCAGCTCTGAACACCACCGTGGAGGCTTACCCAATGCTGAACAAGACCAAGCTGAGGACTGAACTGTCACTCATCTACGGCAATGATGACTTCAAGAGCTGCACTGGAGCTGTGACTCTATACCAGCTCTTCATGGAGAACAATCTCCATGACATATTCTCAGAGACTGTGACTCTGCTGAAGATCATGATTACAACGCCTATGACCACAGCTGAAGCAGAGCGGTGCTTCTCAACATTGAAGAGAATCAAGACCTTCCTCAGGAACACCATGTCACAGGATCGTCTCAATGCACTGGCCATGCTCTCCATGGAGAAGAAACACATCAAAGACATCCCTGACTTTAACAATAGAGTCATTGAGAGATTTGCATCTCTCAAAGAGAGAAGGGCCAAATGTATGTACAAATAGTAAAGCCACAAGGTGGCATGGCTGTGAGCCACTTCACTTGAGTTTTTTTTTATTTTTATTTGATGGCACTGGCTATTTCTAATCTAAGATTTTTGTAAGACAAATATTGTGCTGCTCACTGCTCAGCCTCTTCCCCCCCCCAGGCCATGATCAGAAGAACATTGAACACTGATCTCTCCACAGGTCACTTTAAACACATAAGAAAATGTCACAGGAAGGTGAAAAAGGTCACTTTAAGAAAAGAAAAAAACTTGTTGTGGTTCTTGTATGTACACATATAGTTAGTAGCATTTGTATTGCATTTTATCTCAGGACTTGTCTTGTACTGTCTATTTTGCACAATTTGCACACTGGGTAGTCCTTCTCATATAAGATTTTTTTTTTGTCTTACCTTTATTTACTAGGTATATGTTCATAATTGGTCATTGAAGCACCATAATAAATGTTCTTTCACCTTAAACCTTTCAAGTTTGTTTATTTGTCACAACAAAATACAGAATACTTTATGATGAAATGCTTGTTTCTGCATGAGCCCCTAAGATCATTCACACCGATGGCAGCCCCCCCCCCCTCAGGCGCACACCTTTCCAGACCAACAGCCCCAAAACACTCCACCCACCTTCACAGGAATGTGAAGAATACTTTATGATGAAATGCTTGTTTCTGTATGAGCCCCTGAGATCATTCACACCGATGGCAGCCCCCCCCCCCTCAGGCTCACACCTTTCCAGACCAACAGCGCCAAAACACTCCACCCACCTTCACAGGAATGTGAAGAATACTTTATGATGAAATGCTTGTTTCTGTATGAGATTGTGCTGCTAGTACATACACAGTAAGTAAAGGAATGTTCAGTCAATATACAGAGTAACAGTAAGGTTTATATCATGTCGTTTTTTATTTTTATTTATTTACTTAGCTCTGTACAATACATATTTTAGTATTTTAAATGCTAAAGCTCTACAATTTGTTCCTCACATCATTCACACCGATGGCAGCCCCCCCCCCCCCCCCTCAGGCTCTTTTGTGTTCTTGTTAATGACAGGAGATAAAAATGAGTGTTACTTACACAAGTCAACCCGTACAAATTACAATATCAATAGTCCACACAATACATAGACCTGTTTACCAAGTCAAGTGTACCTGGCTGACACTTAGTGTCCTGTCCTCATTGATTTGATCCAGGGAGGATGACGAGTCTCCCCCACTTCATCTCCACATTGATTGTATTAAGCACCAACGCACGTCCTGATCAGTGATACACAGTGTGTTCTGTCATTTACATGGAGCAATGGCGCCACCGCCTGGGAAAATGTGGTATTGCAGACTTTGCAGTAATTGCACACTGGTGCGCAGCACAGCTGCTGATAAAAGAAATCGCACATGCGCACAAGCGCCCCTCCCAAGTAAAGTGACACGGGCCGCCACTGGTATTTAGATGTAACACACCTTCACATGCAAAATAGAGAAAAATATATAATAAGAAAACTTAAAAAACAGAACCAGACAGAATGTGTGTATTTACAGTAAGGGTTTAATGTCAAACTCTTCATTAAGTCCAAGAGGGGCCATAGTCTGAAGGGTGTGTATATGGTAGGTATCTGCAAATGGTCTCCGAATCTCACTGGTCTCTCTACCTCTATCTGGTCTCTCTACACGTAGTAACATAACCACGAACATCTCCATAAAGTCAAACCCTGCAACGCCCAGGCCGACCCGGCATTTTTCCCCCCGAAAAAAGCACAAGTCCCTCAGGGTACCAGAACAGCAGATCTGCGCCCCGGCGGACAACGGGTTAACTGTCCTGGTCCGGCGCGACCAGAATCAGTCCCGTGCCCTAATCACATCATCATCCCCAGTCCCAGGAGGGGGGTAGGTACGCGTGTCGATCCAAAACATTATAGAGGGCGCCACCCAGATGGTCCCCTTCGTACCGCGCCTGGTGGCCCACCCCAAGGGCGTGAGACCCCTCTACCAATGCTTTGATCTATTCTGTTAACATCCCCCAGAGATGAATGAGAATTCATCGAGACAAGCCTAGTATACTGGCGCTCGGAAGAGACAAACTCCATCCCAGTTGCCCCATAAAAACGCTGTTTCAATGATGAGCAACCAAGGCGCGCAAGCCCATGCATGGTTCCTATCAGAAGCACCCAGGGCCAGCACTATGTACACGTCGAGACCCAAAACATATCAATGGACATTCTAACAAGAACCCAGATACCGTTCCTCCAAGCCGCCTGGGAGAACGACAAGAAGCGCTTTTTTCACAGAAAAAAATACAGACATGGGTCCCATACTGAGGGAAAACAACACCCCGTCAACCTGCTCCATAAAAGAGGGGACGGGGAGTGACGTACCCTATGGCGGGGGAAATCCCATGACTCAACCGACCATTACAGGTGAGGAGTCAGGGAACTCCCTAAACAACACCCTGTCAACCTGCTCCACAAAAGAGGGGACGGGGAACCCCCAGAGAGACTTCCCACGTGAGCAATAAATTGAAAAGACATATTGCAACATTGAGCTATGTAACAATTGGACTAGGACTCTCTGAGGAGGAGGCTCTGAAACTCAGAGGAGGCTCCCTCACTGAGAGGGAGGCTCTGAACTCACAGAGGAGGCTCTGAAACTCCCTGATGAGGCTCTGAAACTCCCTGAGGAGGAGGCTCTGACCCAATATACACATGTGGTAGATTCTGAAACATAGATCATCATGATAGGATTTCAAAGCAAACTAATGTGTAGAAACACTTGGCCCTCAAACTATAGTTCATAGATTGTGTGTGTGTTTACAGAGACTGATTGACATTGTGGCCACACAGAGGTCGATTTACATATAGAGTGAGTGGTCAAATAATTCTATTTACGACAGGAACCCGAGGGCCATCTGCCAGGCCAAGGAAGAGCTTAAGACAATGGGCTCTGTAGATCGGAACAAAGGACCAAAAGGTCACATAAACATGTTATCTCGCTGGAGTCTCCTGTGACACACACACACACACACACATTCACACATACACACACACACACACACACACACACACACACACACACACAGAGGAGACATGCATGACACACACTTAGAGACAGAAGTCTGATTGGACAAACCACAGCTTATGATGTCATCACTATGAGCCGCTGGGCCTTGAGATAAAATGGGATGTGGTGAGGGGGAGAGGACACTCTGAACACCCAACTGACAGGAGAACACCTCGAACCTACCATCCACACAGAGGAGCGGCAGCAGGACAACAGAAGAACTTTTGGAGGGAAAAACAGAATCCTCTTTGTTATCAGCAGAGAACAAAGACCATCAACAACTTATCAACTATCATTCTCTTTACTGTAATATTAGTCTGGTTGTTTTCATTTACGGCATAGTGTCTTTGATCACAATTATAGCATTCTTTATTGTAAGTTGTATACACTCTTAACTTTGATTAAACAGCTGTTATATAACCTATTCCTCCTAATTCCTTCTGCCTGCAACGCTGAGAAGATATAAGTAATTCCCAGAGCTTTAGAGTTATTGAAACAACGCAGAGTACTAAGCACCCGGTTCTGAAACAGAGCAGAACCGTAAAAGCTTGGGAATCCACTTCATTTTGGTGTCGCGACCCGTGAACAGCGGCGGCCCAGGACGAGAAACATTTTTTTTCCTTCACTCATCGACCTCATCAGCGGACGACGGGGTCACAGCGGCGGGAGCTTTGTTCCTTGGGACAGAGGTGAGTGTTGGAGGAGAATGGGCTGTTCTGTTCGAACTACAAGGGGTTGGGATAAGCTATTGCTTCATGTAGAATTATGTGAAGTAATTACAAGACCTCATATTGTTGTGATAGGATGACATATTAGGATTCACAGCCTATCTGGTTACGGGACAGGTTATAAGCGTCGTATGGCGACTGACTACAGGTTTTCCTGGCCAGGGAACACGGTGGTCTTTGGCGTGCGATAGGGGGCGCTTCCTGAGTAATACGAGAACCCTAGAAACGTATTCTCGGGAAAAGGAGCGCGGTAATGATTGATAATTTGATTGTTCTGAATGGAAAGAGAGCTGTGTATAAAATGGGCTCTGTTGCTATTGGGAACATGCAAATCAGGTGTGGTAAAGATGAATTGGAACCTTCGTGAATCGGGGAAATGGTGTGTGAGGTTATGGGTATAAATACGTGGTTTTTGATATAAGCGGGGTCGTGTTCGTGCTTGAAGGGCCCAATAAAAGAATGGTTTACTGACTGATCGCGTGATAGTCTGGACGTGTCTGCAGGGACCATTCGGCCGAATTAAATGAAGGTGCGAGTTCGATTTTAGGGCCGTTCCGAGCAGACCCGGTGGTCTTATTTGACTTCGAGCAGAACAGGCATGTTAGTTAACTGCGTTACGCTGTAACAATAAATAAGTACTTAATAAGACAATTCGGTCGAGATGACTGATAAGTACTTAGTGGGGATTCGATTGCGAAGCTATGGTAAGCTTAAGCATACAGTATGAAAGTGTGTGCGATTACGTTTGGTCTCGTGTTTACTAGTCGCGCTGCTGTGCGACGTTCGAGAGACGATAATGTGCGTGAATGCTGATTTTGTATTTTTATTTGTAGTTAGGAAGCGTGTATGAATGAATGGTTGGCGAATGGCTATGGTTAGGAATGATTGGTGGTACGTATGAGAATATTGTTGTATTATTATGTAATTTAAGTCGCCGGTTATCCGTGGGGTAATGTAATGATAACGCCGGTTTTTCGGGGCCGGTGGAACGCAGCAGCAGTTAGCTGCTGTATTAGCCTCTGAGGCGACCGGAGGATGCGGCGGACAAATAGGCGTAAGTTCAGATGTATAAGGTCGATCGATAGTGTCTTGGGATTACGGGGATGTGTTAGGCACTTGAAAATTTTCATATTCGTGGCGGATAAAATAGTTGTATAATGTTTTAGGTGAAGGGGATAGTATGTTGCGGGGACCCGGAAGTCGTTCTGAGCTCGCCGGTGGTGACGACAGAGGGGTCAAACTAGTGTTTTGCGGCGGCCTAAAGGCTGTTATGTTTTTATATTTCTGTTTAGATCACTACACTGGCATTTTGAGGGGATTGGGGTTCTGTTGTGGGGTATGTGGTGTTATATTAACATTGCGAGGAGACGGCCTGCGCAGCGAAACGGGTCGATGGGTCGTTGGGGAACGTTTTTATGGGATCATGGGTGAAGCTAAGCTAATGCTACCTAGTCATAAACGGCTAACGGCTAAAGCGGTCGCCGGTTGTGACGTCATAAGGGTGCGCGGTCTGGCGGCCTGCGACGTGGCTAACGAAGCTGAGCTAACTGTGCTGACGTCATGGCATGACGGGGCTCTCGGGATGTCTCGCGAGGGGGCGTCCATATTAGTAGGGGCGCCGGCGTCCATCTTGGGAGGGGCACCAAGCGTCCATTGTTAAGGGGAAGGTGGAGTTTATTTAGGAATACGGTAGGGGGCGGAAGAGGACAGGGTGAGTATTTTTGGGTTCTGCTCACAGAACGTTTTCATTAGGGGGTTAGTGTGCTGGTAAAGTGAGATTGGATTGTTGTGCTTTAATCTGGTGGTGGATTGTGGGGCCTTGGCCCCCCCTCCCCCTCACTCTCTCTCTCTCTCTCACCCTCTCTCTTTCTCTTTCGCCCCCCCCCTCTCTTTCTTTCCTTCTCTCACCCCTCTCCCCCCTCTCTCTCTCTTTCCTTCTCTCACCCCCCCCCTCTCCCTCTTTCCTTCTCTCATCCCCCCCCCCCCCTCTCTCTCTCTCTCACCCCCTCCCTCTCTCTTTCTCTTTCGCCCCCCCTCTCTTTCTTTCCTTCTCTCGCCCCCCCCCCCCTCTCTCTCTCTCTTTCCTTCTCTCACCCCCCTCGCTCCCTCTCTCTCTTTCCTTCTCTCACCCCCCCTCGCTCCCTCTCTCTCTTTCCTTCTCTCTCTTTCCTTCTCTCACCCCCCCCCCTCTCCCTCTCTCTCTTTCCTTCTCTCACCCCCCCCTCTCTTTCCTTCTCTCACCCCCCCCCCTCTCTCCCTCTCTTTCCTTCTCTCACCCCCCCTCTCCCTCTCTCTTTCCTTCTCTCACCCCCCCCCCCTTCTCTCTCTCTCTCACCCTCTCTCTTTCTCTTTCACCCCCCCCTATCTTTCTTTCCTTCTCTCACCCTCCCCCTCTCTCTCTCTTTTGCTCCCTCCCTCTCTCTCACCCCCCCTCTCTCTCTCTCTCCTACCTCCCTCTCGCCTCCCCCCTCTCTCCCTCTCCATCTCCCTCTCACCTCCCCTCCCTCTCTCTTACCCCCCCCCCCCCCTCTCACTCCCTCCCCCTCACTCCCCTCATGGGTATGGGCACAGACTGTGTTGTGATGTGGTGTGGTATGAACGAGGGCTCTCGTTCCCGCGCCGCCTCTCTTCCATATTTTCTTCCCCCCTCGGCCCCCCCGAAATGCTCTCTCGTTCTCTCCTGGTTTGGGCCTGTATATAAATATGTTGTTTTCTTTATGGGTTTCAAACGCGGTGTAGTGCTAGGTTTATTGTTTATTGCTGTTTACTGTAGGGTTCAAAGGCAGTTGGTTGAGTTTGGGACTTATTTAGTGTATGTTGTTGTTCCATATTCAGTTTTATTGTTATTTTTAGGGAATTTCTAGTGCTGGTAGTGGTATTGGCTGGCGTTAGGGCAATGATGTCGTACTCAACCGGCGATGGGGCCGTGCTCTCTGGCTCTCTCCAGGTCTCCGGCCACCTTCCGGTCTCTTGACTTAACGGAGAAATGTAGCGCTGCTGACCCGGGGCAACGCGGGTTCAGGTTGACGAAGCTGCATATGGACCATATGATGTGGTCCCTGGGTGGCGGCCGGTCGTGTTGAACCAGTGGCGCTACGCTTTGGTCGACAAGGCGCTCGTACTTCTTTCCTTGCATTTGGACGAGCTCCGGCTGGTAAGGCGGGGGCTCCGTGTCAGTATTTTTGTGTGGCGTTCATGTTGGTGGGCCGTAAGTCGGAGCATATTTACTCTGCTCGGCTGCGCCTGCGATGGGGGTGTGGGCAGACAGTTCGTCGTAGCTCACTGTCTGCCTCCACGCTTTGACGGGGATGCGCTATGTGTGCGACTCGTCGATGCTCGCTGCCACACTGCGCACATTTTTCATTTTAACGGGGGTACGGGGACTGCTAGACGTCGTGGCGGGGGTGGGCTCGCTGTCTGCCACCGCGCATTAACGGGGATGCGCTATGAGTGCGCTCGTCAAAGGCTCGCTGCCACACTACGCGCATTGGGTTATATTGTGTGTATTTGGGTGACTGTGGTTGCGGTGGTTGAGTGGTGTCAGAAGTGCTGTGTGTGTGTGGCGGTGGTTGTGAGTGGAATGATCTTTGAATATCCTTGAGTAGGAGGCCCGGGGTTTCGCGTTCCAGGTTGCAAACTGGGGGTGACGCCGTGGGCCACAGGTCGGGTTGGCCAGTGAGATGTCATTGGTCGGCAGGAATTTCAATGTGGGGATGGTGTCTGCGCCTGTGGTTATGAACGGGTTGTGTGACACTGTTCTAAATGCACGGGGACTTCAGTGACATAAGACACTGAAAATTGATTTCTGTTCTCGTGAGGAGCGCGTTTTTAACACCTAAATGGTTAGGTGTTACGGGGGAAATATAGTAACTGTGTGAGAAATTATGAATGGGAAATATGTATGTTACTGATATGTATAATGTAATATGAGCGGAATACATTGTTAGGCTTTCACGGACAGAAATAAATATAGTTACACATACACATAGTCATTTGCAAAGAACAATTAGAGTAAAAGTGAGATTATTCACCTAAATTACCATGTCCAATACAGATGTTTAGAAATGATAGGCTGTAAATAACAAATTTCTGATTGACCAACAGAAGGAGGAGGCTGATGCAAAATAAGTTCCCCGGAGTTGTATTAAGGAGGATCATGACAACGAGATTGAGAGTTCTGGTTTTCCAATGGAGACAACTGAAAAAGATTAAGGCTGTGTCATTGATAAATCAAAAACGAAGATTGCACAAATGCTCTCAAGTGATTTTAGTATAGGAGATGCCCGACATTCCATGCTTAAAGATAAATGATGGATTGTGAACGGGAAATGTCACTGATAATTAAGTGTATTTTTTGTTTTTCTTCTCTCTTCACAGCTGCTCCAGGACGGATGGCCAGCACTGACAATTTCGAACCCCAACAGGGAAATCAAACAGACTGTTGAAAGTCAGGGGGTATAGTATCACACAGCGAGTTATCAATTCCTGTTTGCACCGATATAGAAGTGTGAGTGAAATTAAATCAAGTTTGGTAAAAATAGTTTGAATACAGAGAAACTTGCTTTCCAAACTGTGACATTACGAGTGTTTGAAGAAAGGTGAGAATGGAAAATACACAGATAGGAGCAACTGGAGGGTTAGATGCACTAACCATAGAAAGGGTAGACAATCTGTCTATTTCAACGACTGGAGATGTCACAATAAAAGTGACGAAAAAAGGGCCAAAGATATTAAAAGGGGGCCGGTATAGAATGCGTACCAATGCCGGTAGTGGGGTAATGCCGATAACCTCTGCAGACATTACATTGACCGAATTGGACAGTGACGTTAACTTGATTGACTGGAATGTGATCGACTCCCCTCTAGTGTCCAGTGTGACGGAGGGACTGGAAATAATGTCTTTTACTCCGCCACAGGGAGTCGTTGCAGCGAGTGACCCAGAGACAACTGTATTACCCGAGTCGATCCACGCTGAAGTGTCCGTTGCAGGTGACTGCCAGTTAAAGACGTGCCTCCCTCTAGAACAACAGCTAGCCGAGGCTAGACAGGTAGTGGAATACCTCCAAGGCCTAATCCAGTCCACACAGCCCGGAGGGGAGACAGGTTCCAATGGAGAACCAGATGGCCAGAGACGGGCCCAGTTGGGGCCACAAGGGGGTCCTGCGCCGGAACAACAACAAACCCCGAGAGGGAGACGGTGGCAACCACGAGGAAAAGGTGGAGGTAGAGGCAGGACTCCGAATGGCTACGCGGTGCGGCGGATGGAGTGTTGGACGTGCGGGACTCTCGGACACCTTTCTCAGGACTGTGAGTGGGACTATCTATCCACAACAGGAGGCCCTCGATGGGGGAACAGAGGAGGTGGGCGTGGGCAAAACCAGGGTCGGTATCAAGTACAGTGTCCACAGCCCGCAAGCTCCCCCTGTCCAGGACCCCCGCAGCACCAAAGCCAAGATGAGAGGCGGGGCCCAGCAATGGGAAGTCGAGCCGCCAGCACTGAGATGGGGGAAGAGGCGGCGCCCTATAGACAACAGGGCGCGTTTGTACAGAAACTGGTAGCGGGCCCCTCTCAAGGAACTGTGACTGAACCAAATAGGTACGTGGCTTTCTCCTCCGAACAGGCTCCAGGGAACCATGGCGATGATGGCATACCGCCAGGACATGTTCTGGGCCCGATGACCCCAGGGTCATCCGGTCACAGGCGGCTGACCCACCGGGTCCCACAACCCGGGGGAGACAGCCAGTGTTGTTGGATCTGTGGAGTGAAAGGTCATTTTCAAAGGTCATGTCTGCAGAGGCCACCGGCAGAATAAAAATATATACAACTGATTAGGGTACAGATGGAATAGGTTGAATGAAAAATATATGCTCCGGGTTAGAATAAAAATAGAATAAAAAATAAATAGAGGGGTTAGGTGATTAGATTATGAATGGAAGTTACTAAAAACGGATGTATGAGTGACTGACAAATGCATGAACTAATCAGACTAACAAGAAAATCTAATTATGTTAAACAGTTAATATTGACACTGCGGAAGCAAATGGTCAGTAAATTATCCATGCTTGGTCAATATTCAGATTGGTCAAAGGGTGGAGTGCATGATTAGGAGATTAAAAAGACCCATAGTGGTTTATAGTATTGATAGATTATTAACAGTTATGAGCAATAGATATAGGTGTTTATTTACTTTTATTTTTACTTCTCTTTTCTAGTGTGTTACGAGCAATTCCTGACTTAGGCCGGGAGCGTTCTTTTTGTTTCTTAGTTAATACGGGGGTGCATAAGCCTCTAGATGATAGGTTAAATGGTTTTTCTTTGTATGTTTTGTTTTCTGTTTCCTTTCTTTCTATATATTTTTTTCTTAGGGTACCTGGCAAGCTGGGAGTGATCTCGACACATCAGGACTGGGTAGTATATGTCTGTAAAATGGACTGGGAACAAAGTGGATGGACATGAGCTGGTTCATGGATTTTTGTTCTCCGCCCATTAAATACCCGGTTTTAGGGGCTGGGGGTGTGTCGTGATTGGTGAAAGTGTTGGGAAGCATGATTCTCTGTACATTAATAAAGCTCAATAGGTTTGGTCGCTATTGGCCAAATTAGTCTTTGTGTAGGGTGTGAACATGTGCAATTGATGATTGGCTTGTGGGGGACTCCGTGGGCTTGATGAAGGCTGGCGGAGAGTGTGGAAGATGTGTGTTTAAGGCAGACTGTGATTTGTTGCCATACACACAGGATTACTGGGAGAGTGGATGTGTCAGTGCTGACCGTCCGGGCCGGGGTGCAGCTGTCCAAAGGACGAAAGTAACGATGTTTGAATGTGTATTCCACATCGAAGGGTGGTGGGAGTATACTGTTTTGACAGCATAATATAATGAGAGCCATGTGAATTTTTCAGAATTTTGAAAATTAATGATCTAGAAGCCATGAAATATATAGATAAATGATTTGGAAAAGAAAGTTGTCAAAACTCAGACCAGTAAAGAGAGTCTGAGGGAGGAAAAGTATGGATTCTCAATCAATTGTTGTGGTAGAAGTGACCTGCACTGTCCCGAAGCGAAATCTATACTCACTGCAGGATACGGATGGGAGATAGGGGAGTCAGCAGTCATCAGAGTGTGGTACGAGGAAGACCAAGGACTCCATCGGTACTGTTGATCCAGGACACTGGCTAGTGTCTACCCATCGGTTCCATGGGGAACCACAACACTGCGGGTACCAAGAGAACCAGGAGAAGCCTACCTCTCAGGCCGGGAGAGTTCCGGCCAACGCAGTGACCGGGTCTTGAGGCTTCAGAGGGAAACGACAGGCAACCAACGAGGAGACAGGCGGCTAGGCCTCAGCAACAACTCCGGCTGTCAACAGACGCAAGGCCTTAACCATTGACCAGGGGGTCTACAAGGGAAAGGGGGGAGCTACTATCGCCCCTATCAACGACCAGGCGGAGGGGGAGAGAAGCGAACCTCTTCCACTAATCCAAGGGTCAACGGGGGTCGAGCAGCCAGCGACGACCTCCCCACCGCTGTGACAGCAATAGAAAAATACAGCAGGGGGTTCTACCCCCTAATAGAGGTCAACACGAGTCAAGATGTTCTCGACAGAAGATGGGGTGTGATAAGAAAGGCAATTTGCTTTCTAAATTCCACCTCCCAGAATGGGGGGTCGCACCCAGCAGTCGTGAACTGCACCAGCTCTGAGCAATAAAGAGGAGGCCGGGTCAAATCTAGAAAACATGGACCCCCCTCCTCAATGCTCCAAGTCAGAATTTGACAACTCACAGTTGAAACCAATGGAAAATGATCTTGGTACGAAAACAGGTTGTTAAAGACTGTACACGGGATCACAAAAACTGAAACTGCTAATTTGAATTTTAGGATCTGAGTGTGGCAAACCATATGTATTTTATCCTAATATGATTTAAAATGTCTTAAGTATTATCTAGATAGTAGTGTGTAGAAATTGATATCTATGTTTGACATATTAAGGATAGATAAACTATCCGAGTGTGGAAATGTGGTAGATTCTGAAACATAGATCATCATGATAGGATTTCAAAGCAAACTAATGTGTAGAAACACTTGGCCCTCAAACTATAGTTCATAGATTGTGTGTGTGTTTACAGAGACTGATTGACATTGTGGCCACACAGAGGTCGATTTACATATAGAGTGAGTGGTCAAATAATTCTATTTACGACAGGAACCCGAGGGCCATCTGCCAGGCCAAGGAAGAGCTTAAGACAATGGGCTCTGTAGATCGGAACAAAGGACCAAAAGGTCACATAAACATGTTATCTCGCTGGAGTCTCCTGTGACACACACACACACACACACACACACATTCACACATACACACACACACACACACACACACACAGAGGAGACATGCATGACACACACTTAGAGACAGAAGTCTGATTGGACAAACCACAGCTTATGATGTCATCACTATGAGCCGCTGGGCCTTGAGATAAAATGGGATGTGGTGAGGGGGAGAGGACACTCTGAACACCCAACTGACAGGAGAACACCTCGAACCTACCATCCACACAGAGGAGCGGCAGCAGGACAACAGAAGAACTTTTGGAGGGAAAAACAGAATCCTCTTTGTTATCAGCAGAGAACAAAGACCATCAACAACTTATCAACTATCATTCTATTTACTGTAATATTAGTCTGGTTGTTTTCATTTACGGCATAGTGTCTTTGATCACAATTATAGCATTCTTTATTGTAAGTTGTATACACTCTTAACTTTGATTAAACAGCTGTTATATAACCTATTCCTCCTAATTCCTTCTGCCTGCAACGCTGAGAAGATATAAGTAATTCCCAGAGCTTTAGAGTTATTGAAACAACGCAGAGTACTAAGCACCCGGTTCTGAAACAGAGCAGAACCGTAAAAGCTTGGGAATCCACTTCACACACTACTAGTAGGGAGCAGAGCAGAAGAACAAATCGTCTCTACTGCATTGCATCACCCACCAAGCTCAATACACATACAACAGAGCAGAACTTCTTTTTAAGTTCTACTCACCTTGACAATCTGAGGAGGAGGCTCTGAAACTCTGAGGAGGCTCCCTCACTGAGAGGGAGGTTCTGAAACTCACAGAGGAGGCTCTGAAACTCCCTGAGGAGGAGGCTCTGAAACTCCCTGAGGAGAAGGCCCTGAAACTTCCTGTAACAGAGGTCCACAACATGGAGCCTGAAAATAACTCACAAAAGTCTCACAACCAATAGAAACGCGCCCAGTGATGTACTCTATGGCGGGGGGAATTCCGTGGCCCACCGCCCAATATGGCGTGGGACCAGGAAACTCCCCCCCCCCCTCCCTACCCTGTGAGGCGCTGATCCAGCAATGTGACAGGAAGCCCGAAGGACAGGAGGCCCAACCGCCTGACCAATCAGAAAAAGGGGAGGGAGGTTTTACCAGTTCACCCCCTCATGACCCCTCACCCCTGATACGATGCAATGCCAAAGCAGAGCCATGACACCAGCAGGGGGCGAAACTAGAGAGCGCCACCCGCCATTTGCGCTCAGTTTATACCTTTGACGCCTCCCACTATGAGGTCTGCCCGCCGTGTGGCAGCCCATCAAATGGTCATGTGAAAACCGTAAATCATGATCCAATTCTGAGCAGAGTTCTCACTCGCTGTTTGAGCACAGACACGCAGTGCATTGCTGCTCCTAAACCTCCCCTACCTGTTTCTGTATGCTGCATGTAAACACACAGTCACCGTGACTGACGTTAGTCTAGTCAGAGAGACCTCTGTGAGCTGATGTTAGCTACTGTTACAAAATGACCCAGTCAACTATTCACTTTTAGTTTAATACATGAGGCATTGTGTAACGTTATCCAGCTGGCTAGCTACTGATAGCTCCCGACATCAACAACTGCTGCAGCAAGTGTCCAGTTACATCGCATCAGCATGCGGGCTGCTGACTAGGGTCCAGTTGCAGCGCAGGATAATCCTTTCATGCTGAATGTAAGAGTTTAGGGTCCAGCTGTAGCGCCGGAGAATCCTTGCTGGAGCTGGAGGCCACTCGAGTATACACACAGACAGTGGAGCTGTTTGCAGACAGCGAGGTGGCGATGTCTCGCAGATAGTACAACTACAAGTATGATTATATAATATATATATTTTATTAAAAAAAAATTATATTAAATAATAATAATTTTTTTTTTATCAAAAAAAAGTTGGCAGGTAAGAAATCTGCTTGGCGGGTAGATTCTTCTCATCTACCCGCCACTGGCCGGTGAGTCAAAAAGTTAATTTCGCTCCCTGGACACCAGTCATAGCGTGCTACATGAAGCGTTAATAGCTTCACATAGACTCATGTGCGAACCTGCCACCTGAATTTTTACACCTTTTCCTAAAGGAAGAAAAACACAGACCAAGAGAGGGCCCCTTTAAGGGCCCTGGTCCAAGAGCTTACACATGTAACTTCTGTAGGCCAACACCTAACCCAGTTGTGGATCTTAACGACACACACAACCCTCCATCACAACAAAAAAGGCAAAAGTACACTCTCACTACCGTAAGAGGAACGCCGTTTTTCATAACGAGAGAAGACACAAGTCCTCGATTAAGTACTGGCCACAGGTCTTGCTAAGTCCACATGACAGCGACCAAACAATTTTCAGAAAGAAATTGCCTCTCTAAGCAGGAGCACAACCCCAGCAGAAGCTGAGGGGTTACACCGTATCCCCACAAACATAGTGAAACAATATATTGTAAACAAAATCATGTTTGAGGGGAGGGGGGGCCCAGGGGAAAACCGGGGGAAACCACCCCTCACCACCTTACCCCTGATACGACTCGTTTGAACAGGTACAGCCCTGTTTATATGTGAAACTCGCCACCTGTTTATTGTCATCACAAGCTGAGAGAGGGACTCACCCCTCGATCACACAATTCACACACAACACATGTCGCATCCCCAAATGTAGTGAAGCAACATACGTTTTGGAAAAAACATCGTTATTACAAAACATTCAAAAGGGAAGGAAGGAAGAGGGGGGAAGTGTCCAATGGACCCTTACCTGCACCAATGAACGCAGGCTGAGAGGACCGCAACACTGGTCTCCACGTTGACGAAGGTCCTCGCTGGCGGGGCAAAAGAAGCTAAGGCCGGAGCGAGGCTCCGCGAGACGCCCCCCTCCAACAGCCGATCATGGTGCGGGGCAGACTACATCCTCTGTCAAAGATGACGTCGTAGACAGAGTGTTATGGCCTGCTATTCTAACGGCTAATGTTCAACGGTGTAGCATAAGCTAACAGCTAACTCCAGGCTAACTGGTAGCATCAGGCTAACGTTCCCAGCCGAGCGAGCGTACAGAGCTAGCGTTGTAGCTAACAGCTAACTGGCTAACAGGTAGCTCAACCCAGCTAGGACGCAAGCTGAGCAGCTATCACCGAAACTGTACAACGAGAGAACACAATATAGGCCAACACTTCAGACAGCCGCCGTCTGTCCCTCTCCTCATCCGAAGAGAGAAGAGGAAAAGAAGTCAACAGTCATCAGAACGGTGATTAACAGACACATCAGTGCCGGCACAATTCCCTCATGGGCTGCAGCCGACTTGAGCGTGGAGAAATTCTTATAATTGGGCGTCAAACCAGAACCCTCTCCATGCCGCTAAGAGGCAGCAAAAAATGGTACCAGCCTGGAGCCGGCTTTCGTAAGTCGTGTAGCCATTCCCCCCATAGCAACACAACTGGCGCTCGCATATCAAACCCATCACCCACCCGGAGAGGCAGCTAGCCGAGCGCCTCTCAAGCAAAATCCAACTGCAGAGCGGAGGTAATACCTGTCCAACTGCAGAGCTGGAGGAATGCAGGTGGGGATTAGGCCAGCGACGCGAGCCCCTAATACGAAAATGCCGGTGGAGGTCAGAATGATCATCATCTTCTAGACACCCCGGTGGCGAAGACATTATCGCTGTATTTCCTCGGAAATAGTGAGAGAGAAAATAAAGATATAATGTCAACGCAGCTCCTTCATCGTAGCTCCTCTTCAACACTTCACTAGTCTCAAAGTGGTGTATACAGACACTTGCCGTGGTGAAAACAAGGAAGGAGCTGTTAGTATGGCCACACCCCTGCTTATGTAGAGGAGCGGATGGGGGTGTGGCCAGGCAGATGAGGTGTGTAAAGGTGCATGTGAAAATGTATTCAGTGCTAATACTGATTTGGAAGAGTATTACAGTATGACGCAGAGCGGAGCTACACGATATATAACGCGAACACGGAAGCATGAACCGGTTGGTATTTGAATACAGGCGCCCCGGACCGATGTAAAAATTGGCTGGGGGGCGCATTATAAATGCTAATTTCATATTATATCATATCATATAAACTAAATTAAATAGGAGCACAATAGAATATAGTATAATTATAAGTAAAAAATAAATAAAAAAAAATAGGCCAGGGCTGTACACTGTGGTCAAGTAATACACTAATTATAATAAAATAACAATACAGTGGGAAGGGATATTTAGCAGGGCTGTGCAATTGGGCAGTTATGTGCATGTGTGGGTGTGTGTATTTTCTTTTCTTTTTCTTTTTATTATTATCTTTTTCCCCCTCCTTTTTTCCGATTTTCTCCCATCCCACTGTTAGTCGTTATGCCAATTCCCAACCCCCTTCCTGGTTTATTGCACACTCCCCCCTACTGTTGGTCCGGCAGGCCGGAGACTGTCACATGCTTTCCTCCGACGCATGTGCAGCCAGCCGGCAGCCAGCCTGGCAGCGCAGATTCTCACCGGGAGAGTGTAACGTGTGGAAGGTCACACTACCTCCCTCCAGATCCTACCCTCGCTGTGCAGGCGCCCCAACCGAACTGTAGGGGTTGCTGTCCACAATGCCCAGGACCCACCCATCAGCTTTCCCACCCCTAACACTGCCAATTGTGTTAGTGTGAACGACCAGCCAAGCTGATAGCAACGCCGAGAGCTGGATTCAAACCCAGCGTTGATGGCGAGCGCCTTGCCCACTACACCACCTAGCCACCCTCGTGCGGGTGTATGTTGATTGATTCATTGATTGATTGATTGAAAACTGTATTAAAAGATTGCAGAATGGGTACAATACAGTACGGCTCAATACACACAATTGTTAAGGGGATGCAGACCAGAGAAAGACTTTCGTCTTGTTTACATCAGGATCCCCATTTTCAATTAATAATGAGTGTGTGTGTGTGTGTGTGTGTGCATGCAGGAATAATACAGTAGTTATGTGTACTAGTGTATGGCATACAGTATACGGTTGACTACGTATTAAAACCCATAAGGTAGAAAGAAGAGATGGAGAGAGTCGGCACATGCAGGAGGATGCACATGCAGACCGCGAGCATGGGAGTGACGTAAAATAAATAGTGTGCACTGGAGGTGTGTAAACATGCCCCTGTGATTCAAATTGATTGGTCAATATGATCTCCCCCGAAATCAAATAAGTCAATCGAAGGAGGTCGGACTCATTACAACTTCGCCAAAACCAAAGGTGAAACTTAACCTAGATTATATGAATGAGAGCAAAGAAAACAGGCGTATACCTGAAAAGAGCTTCTAAAGAGGCAATAATTCATCGAAAAGCAGCACTAGATCATATACATAGACACATATACAAGACACTAGTAACCAGCAGGCTATTTTATCCTATTAAAATAATATTTCACTTTGGCAGAACATTCAAGAGGCTAGTGTTTAGTAGGCTATACCACATGTATAGGAGCTCAAGAACAGTCAACGACTAATCTTTAAGAATTCAGTGCATTCCTTTCAACATATGACAGGAATATATTACTTAGCATGTCCCTCTGAGATTTGAATTCCCTATCCATGCTCATGCTTTTCAATATTTCATTTAGCCTGTTGGCCGTTATTAATATTGAGCCACTAACCGCCTGGGAAAGGGGGGGGGGGGGGGGGGTGACAGGGATGACAGCATAGCCCCAGGGCAGCCACGGTCGGAGGTTAACTGCTAATGAACCCTTGTGGAGGACGTGCATTATATATATATATATATACGTATAAGTATGTGTCTGGTTACAGCGCTATTGACCAGAACTCGGCCGTCGGCAAACTGCGTGAGACAGGCTTGAAACTTTATTTTCTTTTTTTCTTATTTTATTTTCTTTTTTTCTTGAATGAATTTGAGTTTTTAAGAACATGTTTATTATAAAAGTGAACAGTTTTAGTATCTATAAAGGTAAGATTACTCTGTGTAAAGTCATCCTGTTTAGAGACTTTGTCTCACGGCTCAGCTGTCCTCGCGGGGGAGGAGTTCGATTTACATGTGAATGAATGCAGGCGGGCTCGTTCTGCTTTGTTTACAAACCATCAGCTGTTTAGCCATTAGCCATTAGCTGCTAAACTAGCATTAGAGTAGAGGAAAAGCAATTGATGCTTTGGATCTAATGAACGAGGGCCTATTGGACTTTGTTACACAGCTGTTCTCAAGTGGATTTCGTGGAGGGGCTGTGTCATGCGTTTATAGGTAAGTGCAAAATAAGTCTCTCATCGAGAGCTAACGTTAGCTAGCCGCACAACCGGTAGCTAACGTGACTGTCTATGAAGTATACACTTGATAACTCTGGTGATGTGCTGCTCTCACTCTCACTCTCGCAACTGTGTGTATGTGTCCCACATTTCACTGTATGCCCTGGTATGTATGTGACAAATAAACCTCTTGATTCTTGAGTTAGTTACTGTAGAGCAGACATAATCTACATCAGCTGGTGAAGTTGACTACTAGTAGAGGTTTGGTTGAGAGAGATACAGTGCTGTGTAACTAGGAAGTATATGAGTTGTGTGTATGTGTAACTAGGAGGGATATGAGGACTGTGTGTAACTAGGAGGGACATGATGACTGTGAGTATGTGTAACTAGAAGGCATATGAGGACTGTGTGTAACTAGGAGGGATATGAGGACTGTGTGTAACTAGGTGGGATATGAGGACTGTGTGTAACTAGGAGGGATATGAGGACTGTGTGTATGTGTAACTAGGAGGGATATGAGGACTGTGTGTAACTAGGAGGAATATGAGGACTGTGTGTAACTAGGAGGGATATGAGGACTGTGTGTATGTGTAACTAGGAGGGATATGAGGACTGTGTGTAACTAGGAGGGATATGAGGAATGTGTGTATGTGTAACTAGGAGGGATATGAGGACTGTGTGTAACTAGGTGGGATATGAGGACTGTGTGTAACTAGGAGGGATATGAGGACTGTGTGTGTGTAACTAGGAGGGATATGAGGACTGTGTGTAACTAGGAGGGATATGAGGACT
>NC_140168.1:154123456-154160962 GCF_963971535.1 Notolepis coatsorum | reverse complement strand
TGTGTGTGTAACTAGGAGGGATATGAGGACTGTGTGTAACTAGGAGGGATATGAGGACTGTGTGTAACTAGGAGGGATATGGGACTGTGTATGTGTAACTAGGAGGGATATGAGGACTGTGTGTAACTAGGAGGGATATGAGGACTGTGTTTATGTGTAACTAGGAGGGATATGACTGTGTGTATGTAACTAGGAGGGATATGAGACTGTGTGTAACTAGGAGGATTATGAGGACTGTGTGTAACTAGGAGGGATATGAGGACTGTGTGTATGTGTAACTAGGAGGATATGAGGACTGTGTGTAACTAGGAGGGATATGAGGACTGTGTGTATGTGTAACTAGGAGGGATATGAGGACTGTGTGTAACTAGGTGGGATATGAGGACTGTGTGTAACTAGGAGGGATATGAGGACTGTGTGTAACTAAGAGGGATATGAGGACTGTGTGTATGTGTAACTAGGAGGGATATGAGGACTGTGTAACTAGGAGGGATATGAGGACTGTGTGTATGTGTAACTAGGAGGGATATGAGGACTTGTTGTTATTACACACACACACACACACACACACACACACACACACACACACACACACACACACACACACACACACACACACACACACACACCAGTGGCGTCCTTTCACTAAAAGGCAAGGTATGGCTCGGAGGCGGGGTGGGGGTGGGGGGGGGGGTGAAGGTGTATTTTTTTTGTCAAATCAGTTGTGCAATAGTCACTTTTGGTGAGTTGTCTATACAATTCAGTTATATGACATTTAGGGTTGGGCACCGAAAACCAGTTCTAATTAGGAACCGGTTCCTAACTTCCGGTTCTGGAACCGGAAGTAACATACCTGCATTTCGATTATTAAAAAAAAAAAAAAAAAAAAAAAAATACTTTGTTAATTAATACCCTAGTTACAGTACATCAACCAAATTAAACTGTATCAAGTCAACTGAAAATGTGAATAGTATGAAATTTTTTTAAATTAAAAAAAAAAAAAATCTCCTGCGAAATAAGCTGTGACCTGCACCTCAAAGAATCGGAATCGAGAATCGTTCAGAACAGGAATTGATATGGAGAATCGGAATCGGAACCGGAATCATTCAAATCCAAACGATGCCCAACCCTAGGTATGACACAGGACTACACAAGCATTTTTAGTATAGAAATGTGTCAACAGACTAAAGCAGGGAACCACAATATTTTGCATACGAATTATGCAGAATGTAATATCATAACTGTCTATTACTTTTCTTGCAATTGAGCCAATTTTCCTTAGGTACGGTTTTGAGGTGTGTGTTCAACAGAATGTAGTATCAAAAACACATTCACAAAAAGTATGGGTTACTGAATGCTGAACTGCACTATTATAATCACTAAGCCAGACCTTACCTGTGTCCCTGTATCACTTGTCTCTGCTGCCCTTTGATAAAAAAAAACGTCCCTATGTATATTTCCTTTTTTTTGGGCATATTTCAGTTAGTCACAGCTAGGGATGGGTACCGAATTCGGTTCTTTTGAGGTACCGAACCGAAACACGTCGGTACTACCGAGTATCGATTCAAGTGAGTTACCTTTTTTCTTTTCATGTCAACGTTCACACGCACAATATATGCTTACCTAGGATTTGACTTGATTCAACAACAAAGCAGTTGGAGCAATGGCAAGCCGAAAACGGTTGAAATTGTAGTTATTTGAAGTTAGGATTTTTTTTTTCACGACTGAGGTAGGTAAATACATTTTTTTTAGACTAAAGTACCGAAAAAAGGTACCGTTGGGTACCGGTATCGATTCACAGGTACCGGTACCGTATCAGTTCAAATGTGAAAGGTACCCATCCCTAGTCACAGCAAAAGTCACCTAGTAAAAGTGAGATAATTGACAATATCAAAACATGCTGGGGCTGTACCGAATAGTTCGAATCTTTGTTCATAATGTTGACATTCGAATTCTAAATCAACATAAAAAATTGTAAAAAAAAAAAAAAATTACATTTTTATTTGCCAAGGTATGGCGAGTGCCATACTTTGCCATACCAAATGGACGCCCCTGACACACACACACACACACACACACTGACTTGTCTATACTACTACCTACTATGCTCATAATAATAATAATAATAATAATAATAATAATAATAATAATAATAATAATAATAATAATAATAATAATAATAATAATAATAATAATGCATTTTATTTATAAGGCACATTTCAAGGCACTCAAGGTCGCCGTACAACAATTTAAAAACAGTTAAATTCACAATCCATTAAAAAATAAAATCAGACAAAAAATGAAATCAGACATACGCCTGCCTAAACAGGTGGGTTTTGAGTAGGGGTGCACCGATATATCGGTCGGGTATCGGTATCGGCCGATAAGTGCCTTGTTGACTGCTATCGGCCTATCGGCCGATAAGCTCAAATGTGCCGATAGCAGTCGCCGATAACTAACCATCCATTTGTGTAGCGTCAAGACAAAAAAAAATATTCACTCGCGACCTACCTGCACAACGCCCGCCGTCCGCCCCACACACACACAAGCTACTGCATCAAAGTTACTATTTATGATTAACAAGGCATTCGTTTTGTGGCATTAACGTTATATAGTTAGTGTTACACGGACAATAACATCAGCATATTATTATTACCCATAGCAGCAAGGCATTACTCCGAGTCCGTTCATAGCCGGGAGGCAGACGACTAACGTTACTGGTGAAAATGTGATTTACGTTGGAATACTCCTTTGCCAACTTTCTGTACTTTGCTTGCAGGTCTGCAGCCATTATTACTGGATTAAGAATAGCCCCAACTTTAGCCAACGTAACGTTATGGCTAAACCTTTAACATTAGTTAACCCTAGCTTTCGGTTAGCTGTTCAATGCTAATGTAATAACACAACCAAGCGAATCCATCAGAGCTCCCCATCAACACCGCTCTGTCGGGAGGATGGCATTTAAGAAAGTATCTGCTGTTAAAATGACACAAACATTCGTTTTGTGGCATTAACGTTATTATAGTTAGTTACACGTTCAATTACATCAGCATAGTATTTACCCGAAGATAGCAAGCAAGCCGTGCATAGCTCGGTTACATTCCGTTGCTCATTCCGTACCCAACTACACATTCTGCAATCTGTTAATAAAGTTTTCAACCAGACAAATGTATAGAAAGGCTTTGTTTTATTATAACATTTGTTGCAGTAAAATCATTGTGTCTCGTTTGGCCATCCTGTGGAGCGCGCTGGTCGGCGGGCACTGCCGGGCAGCTAACTTATTAGCTTGTTGTGGTTCTGAGTTTGACTCGCATTCTCACAAGCAGATCAATGGCGGCATGCCCCGAAGTAGAAAAATGAATATTCGCTTGGTGGTAAGCAGGAGGTGGGTGCTAGCGGTGTGGCGTAATTGGCCGAATCGACTGTCAATCAAAATGGTTCCATTGCATTGGTTGAAAGCTCTGGTTGAGAGAATAGTATCCCGCTGCAGGCCGCCAGAATGGTTCCATTGCATTGGTTGAAAGCTCTGGTTGAGAAAATATTATCCCTCTGCAGGCCGCCAGACGATACTGGGAGAGGGATCAGTGATACCATAAACATATTTCTTGATGTTTCCTTTTTTAAGTAAGTAAAGAGGCCTACAAATACAAACACACATACAAATATACAGTAGTTTCATTAAAAAAATAAAAAAAAATATTAAAAAAAATATTAAAAAAAATATTAAAAAAAATTAAAAAAACTTATTTTTTGCCACAATTATCGGTATCGGTATCGGTATCGGCCGATTGTGTTAGTTGAACAATCGGTATCGGTATCGGTGGCCAATTTTCATATCGGTGCACCCCTAGTTTTGAGGTGGGTTTTAAATGGGATGATGGAGTCAATGTTCCTGATGTCAGGGGGGAGGGAGTTCCAGAGGCGGGGGGCAGAGCAGCTGAAGGCTCTTGACCCCATGGTGGACAGACGGGCTGGGGGGACGGTCAGGTTGATGGAGGAGGCAGACCTGAGGGACCGTGTGGGAATGTTGATGTGAAGTCAAGTCAAGTCAAGTCAAGAGTTTTATTTGTCACGGCATTGATTGATTGATTGAAAAGTTTATTAACAGATTGCAGAATGGGTACAGTACAGTACAGTACAGCTCAATACATACAATTGTTAAGGGGATGCAGACCAGAGAAAGACTTTCATCTTGTTTACATCAGGGTCCCCCATTTTCAATTCATCATAACATATATGACATACATGACATACAGATAGACAGTACTGCTACATCTATACATTTATGACATATCAGATTTGCAAACACAGTACTGTTTGTGATACAAAAAGTGTCCAGAAAAAGTGTATATACATTTGACGTAGAAACTGTACATTGGGGAGGTTGGGTGGGTGGGGTGGGGTTGGGTAGGTGGGTGGGTGCTGTACATTGGAGGTGGTGGGGGGTGGGGGGGGGGGCGGTTTGGTAGGGGGGGGGGGGACACATTCCATTACAGCTTTGGGTAGGGCGTTCCACGTTGATGTGGCATAATTGCGAAACGTGTTTAGTCCCTTGTTTGAGCCGAATCTGGGTTTAACATGATTTGTGGAGCTCCCTCTGGTGTTGTGATCGTGGTATTCACTGACCTTTGGGAAGTATTTTGACATGTACATGGGTACCTTGGTCGCATAGTGTATCTTGTAGACCAGGCCCATTGCAAGTTGCTGTACTCTGTCGTCTACTCTAAGCCATCCTAGGTTGTCAAAGTGGGCAGGGGTGAGGTGGGTTCTAGGAGTCAGGTCAAGCAGTAGTCTGACAAGCTTGTTTTGAGATGTTTGTAATTAGTTTTCTAGTGCCTTTGAGGTGCTTTGGTACCATGAGGTGCAAGCATAGTCGTAGTACCCTTGAATGAGTGCTCCTGCCAGAGTCTTCAGGGTATTCTTGTTTACCAGAGAGGAGATCCGGTACAAGAATCGAGTTTGTTGGTTGACTTTTTTTATTACATTGGATGCCATTTTGTCACAGGAAAGATTAGCCTCTAGGATGGAACCCAGGTAGGTAATTTCATCTTTCCTTGTGACAATATTGTCACCCACTGTAACCGAGAAGCCGTCGGTCTTGCTGAGTTTGTTATTTGAACCGAAGAGAATGGACTCTGTTTTGCCCATGTGTAATGATAGTTTGTTGTCGGCGAGCCATACGCAGATTTTGCCTAGTTCCGAGCTGAGGGCTTTTTCAACCTGTAACTTGTTCTTGTCAGAGACCAGCAGGGCTGAGTCGTCCGCAAACAGGAAAAGTTGCAGTCACAAGCTGACGACATGTCATTTGCATATGGAGGTGGTGTTTGTATGTACATTCATAAGGACACCAAATTCATTAACCGTACTGACCTTCATCATGAGACAATTGAAACCGTATGGGTAGAAATTCTATTTGAAAGGGCTAAATCTGTTCTAGTCGGCACAATCTACAGACCGCCAGATCAAACTGGCTTTTATGATACTCTGGATGTGTGCTTAGCTGGAGCTGAGGATGCTGAAAAGATTCTTATTGGGGATTGGAACACGGATATGCAACAAAAAGATGCACCCGTCTTCAAATCCTTCAATAGGTTTTGTGATCTGCACGGCCTCAGCCAGCTAATCACCCAACCCACAAGGGTATGTGAATCAACTCAAGACTACCATTGACCTCATCCCGACCTCTGACAAGTCCAAGATCTCCAATAAAGGGGTTATAGCATGCGGGTTAAGTGATCATTATATGATATTCTGTACCCGCAAAAAGCTAAAGCAAAAGGCTGGCTGTCACAAAACAGTCACATCTAGAGACCTCAAAACCTACTCTAGCGAGGCCTTTAACCTTGAACTGGAGAGTCTGGACTGGTCAGATTAACTCAATGGTACACTGGTTGAAGAAACCTGGCTTGGCTTCAAAACCAAATTTTACAAGTATACAATGAAATGCGGGGGGTCTTGCCTGCAACGATTGTGCATAATACAATAATAATATATAATAATATAATAAGAATCCAATAGAACGACATTGTGCAATAATACAAGTAATCAAAGTAGGGCATATCTGTATATGTACATGAGTTATTTACAGAGCATGGTAGGACATGCTAGGTCCTGTGGTAGTGCAATACACTGTTAGCTACGGATGAGGCACTGGGTCTCTTTATGTACACTGCTATACAATGCTATATTATACAATCTCAAGTTATACTATACTATTTCTTAAAGTGACCTTTCCTTTTGTAAAGTGACCATAAGTGTGAGTGTCTGTGTGCTCATGTTAAAGTGGCTGCTAGTGTGTGAGCGTGTACAGTGTGTGTGTTGTGTGTGTGCTCATGTGTGCTTGTGTGTGGAGAGTTCAGTGTTCAAGGCTCTGATGGCCTGGGGGAAGAAGCTGAGCCGAAGTCTCTCTGTCCTAGTTGCTAGTGTTCGCAGGCGTTTGCCTGACCGCAGCAGCTTGAACAGGCTGTTGTTGGGGTGGTGAGGGTCTTTCATTATTCTGCAGGCTCTGGATTTGCACCTCTTGTTGTATAGGACCTGCAGGGGTGGTAGTGCAATACCCGTGGTACGCTCGGCTGAGCGCACCACTCTCTGTACCTGGCCTTCTTGTCCTGTGCCGTGCTGTTTCCATACCAGGCAGTGATGTTTCCAGTCAAGATGCTCTCTACAGCTCCAGAGTAGAAGGACTGGAGTATCTTCCCAGATACTCTGAACTTCCTTAACTGTATCAGGTGGTAGAGGCGCTGCTTCGCCTTTTTTACGACTGAGATGTGGACCCCCAGGTACTTGAAGCTGCTCACCCTGTCGACGGTAGCCCCGTTTATCCTCAGTGGTGTGTGTGTCCCCTGCTGTCTCCTCCTAAAATCCACGATCAGCTCCTTGGTTTTACCAATGTTCAGGAGCAGGCTGTTGTCCTGGCACCAGCGTTCCAGTACCTCAACCTCCTCCCGGTAGGCCTTCTCGTCGTTGTCCGAGATCAGCCCCACCACCACTGTGTCGTCCGCAAACTTCACTATGGAGTTGGAGCTGAACTTGGCCACACAGTCATGTGTGTATAGTGAGTACAGCAGGGGGCTCAGAACACAGCCCTGGGGGGACCCGATGCTCAGGGTGATGGTGTTGGAGGTCTGACCAGGGAGCGAAATTAAAGCCCGCCAAGCGCCATTTGCGGGCAGATTTTACGTTTGGCGGGTGGGACTGAGACGTCTGTCCGCCATGTGGCGGCCAACGAAATAGTCATGTGAAAACCGATCGAATAACATGATCCAATTCTTAGCAGAGTTCTCACTCGCTGTCTCAAGCACACAGACATGCAACGCGCTGCTCCTCCCTCCTCCAGCCCCTCCCAACCCCATGTAAACAGAGAGGCTAGAGTCGGGCCGGGCAGTCTGCTGACTGCTCTAACGTTAGCTACCGTTACAAAATGACCCAGTCAACTATTCACTTTTAGTTTAATACTGAGGCATTGTCCGTTATCTAGCCGGCTAGCTACTGATAGCTCCCAATATCAACAAATGCTCCAGCAAGTCTAGTAGTGCATAATACCTCCGTTGGATAGGTAGCTACCTAGTACATGTTAGCTCCAGTAGGGTCCAGCTGCAGCGCCGGAGAATCCTTGCTGGAGCTGGAGGCTACTCGAGTATACACACAGACAGTGGAGCTGTTTGCAGATAGCGAGCATTTTGACTTGTTGCGTGGTGGCGATAACGTTAGCTACCGTTACAAAATGACCCAGTCAACTATTCACTTAGTTTAATACATGAGGCATTGTGTAACGTTATCCAGCCGGCTAGCTACGGATAGCTCCCAACATCAACAAATGCTCCAGCAATAGTCCAGTGCATAATACCTCCGTTGGCTAGGTAGCTCACTAGTCACTACGAAATGTCGCAGTAAACTAAATAGTTCACTGAGGCGTTGTCCCAACGCCATCCAGCAGTAGCTACAGAAAGCTCCTGGCATCAATGTCCTACAACAACATGCGTATTCGAGTCCCTGGCTTACATCGCTGCTGAATAGGGTCCAGCTGTAGCTCAGGAGAATCCTTTTGCATGCTGAATGTAGCGTTTAGGGCCAGCTGCAGCGCCGGAGAATCCTTGCTGGAGCTGGAGGCCACTCGAGTATACACACAGACAGTGGAGCTGTTTGCAGACAGCGAGGTGGCGATGTCTCGCAGATAACACAATCACAAGTATGATTATATAATATATATATTTTATTAAAAAAATATATATATAAAATAATAATAATTTTTTTTTATCAAAAAAAAGTTGGCAGGTAAGAAATATGCTTGGCGGGTAGATTCTTCCCATCTACCCGCCACTGGCCGGTGAGTCAAAAAGTTAATTTCGCTCCCTGGGTCTGACCCCCCACACTGACCACCTGGGGCCTTTCACTCAGAAAGTCTAGTATCCAGGCGCTCAGAGCGGAGCTCAGACCCAGCTCGATCAGCTTGTCCACCAGTCTGGTGGGGACTATGGTGTTGAACGCTGAGCTGTAGTCAATGAACAACAGTCTCAGGGCTCGAGACTAACGATGTCCCGTCGTCCCGGGCACGATCACATATTGATTTGGGACGAACAGAAATCTTTGCTGAGACGCAAACGGGACGGAGAGGATTTTTTTTTTCACAGGAAATGTCAATTGGCCGACTGTCAGTGCGCGCATATATTGCTGTCAAATGGTGAATGTCTCGTGCTGACTAAATTGACAGAGTTCACTGAAGTCTAAACGTAGCGTGATTTGCCAAATCCAATGACTATCTCCGCCTCCCAATGCAGCCATACGCTAATCCAGCATCAAGCTCCTACCCACCTCATCAGCCAGTCGCGTTAAATTTATCTCGCATTGAAAAAGAAAAACGTGTTAACAGGTGAGGGAAATCTCTCTTACCTAGGCTTTCTCCACTGGTATTTAACCCTGGTTGACACAGTGAATGACAGCTGGTAATTGACAGTCGCACGGCACGAGACCACTGTACAAGAACCGCGAAAAGATCAGAATGTTATAAAAAAAAAAAACGCTATACTGTGGCATCCTCTCAGTGAAGAGATCACCGCAAACATGCTGCGCTATTTGAGGAGGATAAACACAGACCCAAAATGACCAACAGGGAACTGCATCCAGCAATACTACCCCTGAGTCTAAGGTAAGGACACATTTAAATCACAGAAGTGTAATGTTAGTCTATTGGAACTGTATACAGTTATCGACACGTTCTAGTTATGGCTTCTTATTGCTAGCTAACGTTACTGACGAACGTATAAGATTGCCACTGATTAATCCATAGTTCACACTATTTTATTCTTATTTTTAATATTATTATATTGTTATTCCTATTTTAGTCCTATTGACCTAAATGTTTATTGTTGTTCAATGTGAGCTATACATGTCTGCTCTGTAGTGCCGAATTTCCCTCGGGATTATTAAAGGATTTCTATTCGATTCTATACTAACACGTAATGTTAGTTAATTGGAGTTAATTGGCATAACATTACATTTATCGAAACGACCGCGGAGAAATAGACGACAGGCTATAGGCAAACTTCACTTCAGCTACACAATGAATCCATATTCAGTGAGGAGGGCCCGCTGGAATTTAGCAGCAGTTATCAATATCGACCAGGAGGACAGCGCAATCTAAGGGACATGTTTCATTACTAGTCAAGTGTCATTACTTTAGTTATCAAAGGTGGAATCTCTGGACGCAATGACATTATATAGTTTAAAGCGAAACTACATTTTTCTTTCTTGTTAGCTTGGCTGGCCGTTCACACTAATACAATTGGCAGTATTAGAGGGTGGGAAATCTGGCAGGGTGGGTCCGGGTCGTTGTAAACAGCGACTCCTACAGTTCGGTCGGGGCGCCTGCTCAGCGCGGATAGGATCTAAGGGGGGTAGTGTGATCCTTCCACACGTTACACCCTCTCAGTGAGAGTCCGCGCTGCCAGTTGAAAAGAAGCGGTTGATTGGCTAGACGTGTGTCGGAGGAAGCACGTGATAGCCTCCACTCTCCCAGACCGACTGTGGGGGGTAAGTGCGCAGCGACCAGGAAGGGGATTGGGAATTGGCATAACGACTAACATTGGGGTGGGAGAAAATCTGAGGAAAAAGGAGGGGGGAAAAGATCAATAATAAAAAATAAATAAAAAAATAAATTTCCATCAACATGAAATATAGCTTCAACAGCAGTGGTGGAAGAAGTACACAGTTCCTTTACTTAAGTAAAAGTAGAAATACCCAGATAAATGAGTACTCTGGTAAAAGTACTCTGGTAAAAGTAAAGATCCTCAAATTCTACTTAAGTAAAAGTAGAGAAGTATTTCCTATTGAATGTTTTATCTAAAGTAAAAGTATGCATTTTACATGACGTTTGTGTATTCAAGGCTTGATCCATTGACCTCTATAGGTTATGTTAAAGTGGTATGTGGTCCAGTTATGCTGCTCTGATTAAAGGTTATGTTAAAGTGGTATGTGGTCCAGTTATGCTGCTCTGATTAAAGGTTACGTTAAAGTGGTATGTGGTCCAGTTATGCTGCTCTGATTAAAGGTTATGTTAAAGTGGTATGTGGTCCAGTTATGCTGCTCTGATTAAAGGTTATGTTAAAGTGGTATGTGGTCCAGTTATACTGCTCTGATTATGTCCTCTTGAAGTCGACAGGCTTCAAATGTGAAAGTATATAATCTTCATACATTTTTGCCATGTTTTCTATGCAAAATATTTTTCTTCAAAGTAACTAGTAACTGATGGGTTCAGATAAATGTAGTGGAGTAAAAAAGTACAATATGTCCTTTGAAATGTAGTGGAGTAAAAGTATAAAGTCCCCTAAAATGAAAATACTCATGTACAGTACAATTAGCTAAACATTTTACTTAAGTACGCTAAACAGCGACATTAAAGTAAGCCTAATAATCCTATGCAGTCATCTCTAGTAAGCGAGCTCTAATACATCTCACCTTGGGGCCAAACACAACACAGACTGCACACGCAATCTCAGCATCACATGGGGCTTTGCAAATATGCATGTATTATAATGTTGTATAACACCTTTAATCAGTGGCGGACTGCAGGCTGTTTGAAGGGCAGGGGCGAAAATAAAAAAGGGCACCTACTGCACAACATGGGACCCCATCAGTAAGCAAAAAGCTATGATGCGTCATGTATTTAAGCATTACATCACGCGCAGGAGTGGTTTGTGAACAATAAACCATGCCTAGGGGTGGTCGTTAGACCCCCCTAGGCATGGTTTATTGTTCACAAATCACGACTGCAAGTGGTGTAAAGCTTTTATACAACTGCCACATTCATCCAACCTTATTTCTATACAATAAACACACATTAATCGAAGATTTATTGAAAAAACCATCCGCCAGAAAAAGTAGTTCCCACAACTACAAAAAAGACAATTTGCCTCCATGTGGAAGCAGATCGGAAGTGCATCCAACCAACTAACACATCCAACTGTGTATTATTGGAATGATTGAGAGAAGTTGCCTCATGTGGAAGCAGCTTGAAGTGCATCCAACCAACTAACACATCCAACTGTGTATTATTGGAATGATTGATTGAAAATTTTATTACCAGATGCAGAATGGGTACAATACAGTACGGCTCAATACAAACAATTGTTAAGGGAATGCAGACCTACTTTCCATAGAACTTCATTCTTAGATGCTTCTATAGAAAGTAGGTAAAACAAATTAAAAAGTTTTCTTTGCCCTATAGGAAAAAAACGTTTTCTTCGCCCCATTCTTTTATTTATTTTTTTAAACCTACTGTAGAGGGCCTAAACTTAACCAGTTGGAAACCAAGCGTACAGTAATAAAATTAGCAATCAATCAATCAATCAACTCAATAGGCCATGCTCACTTAGAACAGCGCAGCACCCAGCTCTCTCTCAGTCTGACTATCCCCCGCGTTGCAGGCAGAGTGTGTGTGTGTGCGTGTGTGTGTGTGTATGTGTGTGTGTGTGTGTGTGGGGGGGGGGGGGGGGGGTGTGGCGGTGGGTGGAGACTAGAGCGAGCGCTGACAAGTCGAAAGGAAAAAAAATTGAAAAATAAATTGAAAATTAATCAATCAATCAATCCGCGATTTTTCTTTTGTTACAGAATGATTCAAGACCCATCAATTACATCATCCAACATTGTTTAAATGACTAAGACATTCGCTGTGACAGAATCGCTTGATATTTAGTCGTTTAGTCGCTATCAACATATCCATTTGTAAAGATTATTGTCCACCTTCTTGTGATCCGGCGGATTGATGTGATGTGATTCGGTTGTGGGCGGGTCCTGGGCCAGCAAGCGTGGACTGATCGCAATACATACGTGTAAATGGACTGTTTCAGCCAATCAGAATTGAGAAATTTGCATGCCGTTGTATAAAATGAAATAGTCTTCATCCTTGATTAAGATTAACATTAGAATAACATAGACAATCCAGATTAATAGTATAACAACACCTCTATGATAAAAACACACAGGGAACAATACACCTTTAACATTTTTATTTCATAAAACAGAAACAGTTAAAGTTAATTCGAGTGCCGTTGAGCTTCTTCCTTTCTCTCTCCTCCCCTTCTCTCATGTCCTCTCCTCCTGTACTCCCCCTCTCCTCTCATTCTCTCCTCCACTTCTCTCCTTCTATACTCCCCTACTCTCCTCCTGTACTCCCCTTCTCTCCTCCTATACTCCCCTTATCTCCTCCTGTACTCCCCTTCTCTCCTCCTGTCCACTCCTTCTCTCCTCCTGTCCTCTCCTCTCCTTCTCTCCTCCTGTCCTTTACTCTCCTTATCTCATCCTGTCCTCTCCTCCTGTCCTCTCCTTCTCTCCCTCTCTTTCTCTCCCTCCCCCTCCCTATCTTCCCCATTCTCTCCACTAAACTTACTATATTGTACCACCTGACTCCTCCCTCCTGCCATCCTCTGTCCTCTCCTCTATCACCTCTAATGAAAATATGTTGGTTATTTTCATGGACAGATGTATATGTGCTGGCTCTCCATTGCTGCAATGGAAGGGAGATGGTGGGTGGGGGAGTCATAGCAGAATTCGACTTTTGGTCCTCTGTTTATATATGTGACCCAGTCTGGTGATGATGCCTACAAGTCGCCAGGGTGAAATGACAGACAGACACAATAAAAAAAATAAAAAATAAAAAAAAATGTGTGTGTTTTTTTTTTTTTATATAAATACAGTTCGAGAGTTGAAGAACATATTTAGTATAACAGCGAACAGATATAATAACTCTAATTGTAAGAATTCTGTGTTTAAAAAAGGCTGGTTTGAAACAGTTTGTCATCTCTCCACAGAGGAGAGGTGGGGGCTGGGTACATTTTAGCATCTGAATAGAGCTGCGCGTTGGGATTCAGATTCACTGAGCCAGGTAAAGGCATTCACACAGAGAGAGTCATTAACGTTAACAATGGACGCATTCAGGTGAGGGTAGTTGTCCACGCCCCCCCCCCCCCCCCCCCCCCAAACTAGCTGAAATGTGAACATCTTTAAGAGGCATTTTCTCCCCTTGAGTAATCTAGACAACAGACTGCTTTACAAGATTTAAATGAATATATGATATTCAAAACATTCTCAGATTTCAAAGTATGACACATAATTTGAAAGCTTACATTCTGTACTTTCACAATCTGGAAAAATCTGGAAAATGAAAATATAGACATGTGGGCTAAAGCACTGGTCGCGGTCACATATGTCAATGACCTCATTATGATCAATTGGGATATCCCTCTCAATTGAAAGCAGCATAAGATCAGAGAACCTTTTTCCCCCACATCGGTTTCTGAGCTGGGTTTTGATCAGCTTCAGTTTAGAGAATGATCGCTCTACTGAAGCAGTTGTCACTGGTATTGTAGCATATGTTTTGAGGAGCATGGTTATATTTGGGAAAACAGATTCCACATCATTGTCTTTAAGCCACATTGTTAACAGTCAACGCGGTTTCATTGCTGGGTTAAGTACTTCTATTCTATTCACATAATATGCTTACTTCATATATCTACTCCATTCACATATATGCTTACCACTTGTATCTATTGCTATGTCCGCCCACTACAATCACATGAGCTGTCTAACGCCTGTCCCGTCTCCCTGTCCCCCTGTGAGTTGCTGTCCTGGAGTGCTGACCGGAGTGTCGGACGTCCCGTGATGAAGGCCGGGAGGTTGCGACCCCCTCTGTGTGCCCCCCTGTCTCCGGAGGTCTCGTAGTGGTGACCGGAGTGCCGGATGTCCCGCGATGATGTTGGGGAGTTCACGACCCTCTCTGCGCCGCCCCCTATCTCCCTGTCTCCGGCTGTCCCTGAGCAATGACTGGAGTGTTGAATGTCCCGTGACTAAGATGGGGAGGACGTGACCCTCTTTGCGCCGCGCCTGTGCCTCAAATAGATCCGCTATCAGCTCTATCTTTAATCTTTCAAAATGTTCAGTTGCTATCGTTATTAGCTCTATCTTTAATCTTTCAAAATGTTCAGTTGCTATTGCATGCACTCATCTGTGTTTCACTACACACATGAGTGCATGCTTACCAACTGTCCGTCTGCAACACTACTATCACCAACATCTAAGAAGGGAGATCCCCCCTTGAATGGCCCTTCTAAGGTTTCTCTCCTCCACACTGCCTGTGGAGCAATTTTCCCTATTGTTAGGTTTTAGTGAGTTTTTCCTTACCTTCGCGTGGGGTATGTCTGGGAGTGCTTGCATTCTTTCATTTATTTGCATTTATCTTAAATTTTTTGGACCTTATGGTGTTCTTGTTCTGTTCTTGACTTATTGTTATGTTTTCTTCTTGACTTGTTTAAAGAAGACCTGTACGGCCCATGGGGACATTAACGTGTGTTGTCGGGCCTTTTGAATAAATTTGATTTGATTTGATTTAAGCGCAGCTTTGACATTGTTGGAGGGGAGAGCATATGAAGAGTGGAATACCTTGAGTTCGGTGACAACATTCTCTTCCTCTACATCATAAAACTGGCACACATCTCTGACAGATACACCAGATATTTCTTCTGGCACCTCAATGCCTGCTGCCTCTGCTTGCCCTTTTGCTTTTGAGAAAAGGACCTTGAACTCCTCATCCTTCCTCATTGCTTTCACTCTTTGTATGACTCCCTCCACAATGGTGTATGATGCTGACAAGTCAAGGTATTTTCTCTGAAGTGAAGCAGATGCGATGGCAGTCTATAATTTTTTTTTTTTTATATAAAATATATATATTATATAATTAGACTTGTACTTGTATTATCTGCGAGACATCGCCACCACGCAACAAGCTCCACTGTCTGTGTGTACTCTAGTAGCCTCCAGCTACGGCCAGGATTCCCCGGAGCTGCACCTGGACCTAGGGGTGGACGATATGGTCTAAAATTTATATCACGGTATAATTTGAAGCATAGACGGTAACGGTATATATCACGGTATCATCGTTTTTGATAAAAAAAAAAAAAATTTTATATAATTTTTTTTTTTTTATATAAAATATATATATTATATAATTAGACTTGTACTTGTATTATCTGCGAGACATCGCCACCACGCAACAAGCTCCACTGTCTGTGTGTACATTAGTAGCCTCCAGCTACGGCCAGTATTCTCCGGAGCTGCAGCTGGACCTATACTCGAGTAGCCTCGAGCTACGGCCAGGATTCACCGGCGCTGCAGCTGGGCCCTAGTATTGGTATAACGTTAAATCACATTCACAAGCCCTCAGCTCGAATACGCATCGAATCAGTGTTATAAGACATTGATATCAGAAGCTATCTGTAGCTACTGCTAGCCGGATATATAACGTTAATACAACGCCTCAGTGAATTATTTAGTTCAATGGGACATTTCGTTTTGAACGGTGAACCAACTTGCGTTAACGTGAGCTAACGGCTAACGGAGCTATCATACACGTCTACTCTCTACTAGACTTGATGGAGCGTTTGTTGATGTCAGGAGCTATCGGTAGCTGGCCGACTAGATACCGTTCGGTTAGACAATGCCTCATCATGTATTAAACTAAAAGTGAATAGTTGACTGGGTCATTTTGTAACGGTAGCTAAGCTAACGTTAGCTCAGGGAGACGTCCCGTCCCACTAGACTACTAGACTAGTAGACCCGTGTTTACATGCGTGCGGGAGGGGCTGGCACGCCCACTGCGCGAAGCCTCCTAAATAACTTTTTCCAGTTCGCACATATCTATTATCTATGACTAATTCTATCTATTTTTAGGGGCAAATGCGAGTGAAATAGTCGCGCTGTGGTTACATGACGTCATTGCTATTTTAGAGCTGCACTACCGGTTACACGGTATAGGCAAAATCCATACCGTAGAGCAAATTCATACCGTTTATACCGTATACCGTTTATACCGTCCACCCCTACCTGGACCTATACTCGAGTAGCCTCGAGCAGAGCTACGGCCAGGATTCTCCGGCGCTGCACCTGGACCCTATTATATTGGAATAACGTTAGCAAGCCCTCAGCTCGAATACGCATCGAATCAGTGTTATAAGACATTGATATCAGGAGCTATCCGGCTAAGCCGGATATATAACGTTAATACAACGCCTCAGTGAATTATTTAGTTCAATGGGACATTTCGTTTTGAACGGTGAACTAACTTGCGTTAACGTGAGCTAACGGCTAACAGGTAGCACACACACGTCTCTCTCTACTAGACTTTGTGGAGCGTTTGTTGATGTCAGGAGCTATCGGTAGCTGGCCGACTAGATACCGTTCGGTTAGACAATGCCTCATCATGTATTAAACTAAAAGTGAATAGTTGACTGGGTCATTTTGTAACGGTAGCTAAGCTAACGTTAGCTCAGGGAGACGCCGCCGACAGCTGAGCTCCCGTGTCCCGTCCCACTAGACTACTAGATCCGTGTTTACATGCGTGCGGTAGGGGCTGGCACGCCCACTGCGCGAAGCCTCCTAAATAACTTTTTCCAGTTCGCACATATCTATTATCTATGACTAATTCTATCTATTTTTAGGGGCAAATGCGAGTGAAATAGTCGCGCTGTGGTTACATGACGTCATTGGTATTTTAGAGCTGCACTACCGGTTTAGACGGTATAGTCAAAATCCATACCGTAGAGCAAATTCATACCGTTTATACCGTATACCGTTTATACCGTCCACCCCTAGTACATGGTGTCGTAAATTAATTAAATCAAAATGTATAATCTAGTGCTAAGTAATGAATTTAAGAAACAGGATCTCAAAGAAGACAGGTCACAGCTTGTAAGCAGTAAATACCCTGGCTCGTTAATAATAGACCTTGGATGAGTAGCGGACATTCTCGTGACACCCAACAAAGTGGGTTGCTAAGGTCATAAAACTGATCCCTCCAGACTATATGCTAATGATCAAACAGGAGGTTGTGTGTATTTTAGGGTAAGACAGCTAGTTGACCATTGTGAGAAAGCCCCCCTTTTCAGTTTAAACCTTCTGTCAGGAAGAAAATAAGGTGTTTAAAAGATAAAGCCCCTCATATAACTTAGAAAAGACAGTAAAGACAGGAGGTGGTAGATTGAGTGAAGATAAACCTGAGGCTGGGGAGGAAATGGCAGGCAGCTGGTCAAAACAGATTATGCCTTACACAAATGCAAAAAGCTAAAACTCTAAATGAGAAAGTTATTAACCAAAAGATAACTGTAGGGAAAACAGCAAGAAAATGCAAGCAAAATAGTACTAAAGATGAGATGAATTGGACACTGATAGAGGCAAAAAGGATCATTAATGATATAAAATAGGATTGGTAATAAAACCCTCTAAAGCAAAAGTGAACGGGAACAACCATATTCAATAGTTGGTATATAAAACAGTATTGCTTTTCTCATGATGCATTGCTTATGAAATAAAACACTATGGTTTTCTATGTAAAACATTATTCTATCAACTTAACCTAATCAGTACATTGCATAGGATTGTATATTATATGGTAACCCAGTTACTTCTATTCTGCATTAAACATTGTACATATGTCTATACTGAACACTGTGACCTCATTTTCTACTTCTGAATTACATACTATATCATGTTATTTGATACTACCTAGTCTAGCACAGTCTCTGGAGCGTAACAGTAAGAAGCATTTTGTATGAAAGTATTCTGTACTTCTGTATGACAACTCTTAAAGAAACTTGAAAACTAACAGTAAGTAAGGTGGTTATATAGCAGAGGATATGGAAAAATGTATAAGTAGACTGTATACTATGTATGAAAATGTTTCATGTGATAGAAAGTGAGAATATTGAACCAGGCCATAAAAGATTATAATTAAAACTAGGTTTGAGCTCCTAGTCAGAAAAACGGCACAGGCCAATAAAGGGGCTGTCTCTTAAAATACACAGAGACAGCCAAAAATAGGGCGTTAAGCCAATCAGAGAAATGCTGGAGTCTCTGGCATGTGACATCACATGCCAGAGACTCGATTACTGGGGGGGGGGGGTCTTGTGAGTCCTATATAATGTACCACAGATGAGACATGGAAAAAAAGCAGCGCGGAGACGAGAAAACGAGGAGCAGGAACGGAGACGAAAGAAGCAGCTTGAGACTCACACGGAAAACCCCTCCAGCGCTGAAACGAGAACAGAGACGATACCCACTAAGAAGTTCTTCTGACGAGCTGTTTAGCGATAGAGAATAATTGAAGCTGTGAAAAACGAGATCTTATGCTGTTGTTTTTCAATAAAACACAGCGCGACTGTGTTGCACCTTGAAGCGCTGACTCAGTCTCCAATCCTTTGAATGAACTTTTGAAACGTGTGAATATCACAGCAGAGTAAAGGTAGCTATCCACTATACAACTTGAGACTTATAGCTACATAGAATCTATTGAAAATACACGTTATTCTGGCGCCGTGATTACTGGGCTGGAAAATCCGATTCTACACACCATCCTTCAAGATTCAAGATCTCTCAAAGCAGAGCAACGACGTCTGACTGTCTACAACATCCGACACGCCAGCAGAGTTTTAACGGTGAGTTGAAACAGGGGGATTATGGGTCTGGAAGGGTGGAGAATTGGGCAGCAGTGGAGCGGGGTTGAGACTAAGCGGCTAATGATGTCAGAACGGCCGAGATTTGGTTCCAATTCTCACAAGATTGGACTGGTCTCGGTCCTTGTGATGTGGTTAAACGCTTGAAGAAGGAAGGAAGGGGGCGGTCAGGGTGAACGAACACGAACATGAATTAAAGGGCGAAGTGTTTATGAGCGACAAACGCTATGAGCAAGTAAATAGGCTAGGGGCTACGTGATTGATTGAGGGAATGGTTATAATGGCACCGCGGTTCATTCATTTAAACTACGTCCAAGCTCGGGGGCGATTGGGTGAATGAAGCGTGGTGATTATTATGGGTATAATAAGGAACCGTCCCCTCAGTCAAGGTAATGTGGTCTCGGGGAAAGGGAAGGATAAGACTGGGTTGTGTTCGTTCAGACCGCGTCAAACGGGGGTATTGTGATTCATGCCAGGCCGTCTAGCGAAGCTCCTCTCTTAGAATCGGCGCGTGAGACAGACGAGCTTTGGAAGACGTTCCATGCGGATCTGTTTGTGTCGTGATCCGACGTAATCTGCTTAAGGATTCACCTTTGGACTGAATCTGGGAAGGTATTGGTTTTTGGGGGAGAGATTTAATCGTCGATGTGGGGTTTGTGGTCAGTTCGTTGAGTGCGGAGTGACGGCGCAGACCGACACATGTGCCGACAAGGGGCCGACAAGTAACTCTCCAAGAGCGGCAATATGAAGATTGAGAGGATGGAGCGGGGCATGACGGGGTGAGGCACAGGCCCTTGGAATAATGCACTTGTGGGAGAAATTGGTTGAGGTAACTGCGAGTATGTTAGAATTAAAGAAATGCACTTAGAAGCGTTTAGGGATAGTATATAAAGCACTGTTTAGTAGCGAGGCTAATGGAGACCTGTGTAGAAATGTATATATATATGGGTTAGAGATGTAAGTTGAGATATGCATTAATTCGGAGTGATAGGAGGGGTTGCGCCAGCTTGGCATTAACGTCGCGGGTTGCTATAATGCGGCGGAGACCATAATAAGGTTGCCGTTGGGGCCCGTGAGCTAATGTTATGCTGGGAAAGACTGGATACATGCTAAGCTAGGCTACAAGCTAACGGGCGATGCTGGGAGCCGGTGGAGCTTATAGCATCGTGTCGGGTGGCTGGAAAGCTACCGGGCGGTGCTACATGCTATCCGAGGCTAACCAGGGCTGAAGATTATTATGATGCTGGATGAGAGTATGAGAGTGACTGTGGCGTTGTGTGATATTGGGTGAAAATGAGTTGAATTAGAAGGTTAGGAATGAATGGAAGATAGATATTTTTGTAAACAAATGAAAGTCCCGTGACGAAGCCTCGCGTGATGCTACTCTGGTGGTCATCGAGACCTCGGGGGTGTGGACGTGACGTAATTTCGGTGGCGACGTCTCGTGGGAGGCCGTCCTTAGAGGCGGACTACGATTCGGTACAGGGGATTCTGGGAGTTGGGGTTAATGTTGAGTGAGCACGTCGGCTGACGTCGTGGGGGGAGTGGCTGCGTGGTGACGCACTTATTATTAGAAGGGTGAGGGCGCCTTCTGCAGGATGTTGGGGGTACTGTGGTGCAATGGGGGTGATGTGCGATAAAATGCAGCAGGGGGCGATATTGTCTTAGAAGTTATTATAGCCTCTGTTGTTCCACGGTAGTGCTCTTTTCCCTCCCTCCCACTGGGTGAGTGGCTTTGGTGGGGATTACCTGCCCTACACGTCCCTCACTGTTTAATAGAGGACTTTAAAGCCCCCCCCCCCACGCGCTGTTTTCTGCCCTGGCTTTCTTTCCTTATTGCTAGGTCCCTTTTAGGGGGATCCAGTCTGGGGAGACATTGTAGGCAGGGACTAGGGTACTAACAAGTATGGATGTTGAATATGGGGATTAATTGAACTGTTGAGGTTGACTAATGCATGACTGATCTGACCAGTGAAGGATGGTGAAAGGCCAGACGGTGGAACGGCGGTCTGCACCACAGGGCTGGTTCGCAAGGACAATCGCGAGATTGAGGGGAACCAGTACGCCATCTGCATCATCACCAGTGACTCGGGGTGACCTGGTCCGGTCAAGGAGGCTTATGAGGGAGCTTCAGGAGATCAGAGACTGGGCGGCGGTTTTATTGCAGTGGAGTTGGTTGAGGATAATCTCTTCAGCTGGGAAGTTAGATTGTTTCAATTGGATGTGGACTCTTTGTTGTGGCAGGATATGAAGGAGACTGAGACGGAGTTTATATTGCTGGGTGTCTCTTTCCCTGAGAATTTCCCGTTCTCTCCGCCTTTCATGCGGGTGCTCGCCCCGCAATTAGAACATGGTTATGTGAGTAAGGGTGGGGTCATATGTATGGAATTGTTGACACCGCGTGGTTGGTCTAGCGCATACACCATGGAGGCTGTCGTGAGGCAGTTTGCCACTAGCCTAGTGATGGGTCAGAGTCGCATGGTTAGGGGGGAAGGGGGAGCGAATGGGGTAACTTTGAGCCAAAAGGAAGCGGAGGCTGCCTTTAAGACCCTGGTGAAAACCCATGACAGATTTGGCTGGCGGTCTCCACCGAAATCGGAAGGTTAGGGGGCGCCGCCGACCTCCCGTTAGAGATAGACTGTGTTGTCGTGTTGTGGTATGTGGAAGTATTGTTGTTTCGGCCCCCCTCGTCGAAAGTTTTTTTTCCTCCCTTCCTCCCTCCCCTCCTTTCCTAGCTCCTTTCCTAGCTCCTTTCCTAGGTACGTCACTCCCTCCCTAGTGGTACACTCCCTCACTAGGCATTCACTCCCTCCCTAGGTTGATTTTCCTTGGATTCCTCCCTTCCTGTCTAGCGTGACGTACTCTAGTCTTCCCTGGACTCCTCTCCTCTGGAGGCTTGTGTGTGCTCCCTCCCTCCCGGGCCCTTCCCAGTGTGTGTCCCCCTCCCCGGCCCGGAGGCGCCCTCCCACCCCATCTCTTCCGCTCTCCTATTAGGGGTATATTGGAGGGTTAGTTAGGGGGGGAGTGGGACGTGGTTATATATTGTATGGTGTAGTGTTGTCAAAAATATCGAAGTATCGATACATATCGATACTGAATATTTAAAACGGCTTCGATACTCATTTCCCGAAGTACCGATACTTTCTGCAGTATCGGTACCACTACCAGCTGGCTTGCTCCCGCAAGTTGTTGACAGACAGACGCGCTGCCAGAGCGCCCTTCCGCCTCCTCCTCCTCCTCGCTCAGAGCAACAGACACAAGCTGCTGCAGCAGCCTCCTCCCTCTCACAGCCGGGCAGCGCAGCCCTGTCTTCAGTTTGTAAACAACGCTATTATTAGCTAACGTTAGCTGTCGTGGCTATCGTTCTGGGAGCTAACGTTAGTAGTACTAGGCTGGTGCGGGCTAACTGGCTATCGTTCTGGCAGCTAACGTTAGTAGTACTAGGCTGGTGCGGGCTAACTGGCTATCGTTCTGGCAGCTAACGTTAGTAGTACTAGGCTGGTGCCGGTGCGGGCTAACTGGCTATCGTTCTGGGAGCTAATGTTAGTAGTACTAGGCTGGTGCGGGCTAACTGGCTATCGTTCTGGGAGCTAACGTTAGTAGTACTAGGCTGGTGCGGGCTAACTGGCTATCGTTCTGGGAGCTAACGTTAGTAGTACTAGCAGTTAGCTCCCTTAGCTTAGCTGGCCACCGTTATAAATACTGCATGGAAACGGAGTAACGTTAACGTGTAAACGTTATGTCGAGGTCATACAATACTACAGTCGACATAAGGTTAACGTTACCCCGTTTCCACCAAGTGTTTAAATAGCAGCAATCTTGTTGAAAATGTAACATTACTAAAATGCTCCGAGCATAGCCTCTCTCTCTCTCTCTCTCTCCATCTACCGCTACCTCTCTCTCTCTCTCGCTCTCTCTCTCTCTCTCTATATCTACCGCTACCTCTCTCTCTCTCTCTCTCTCTATCTACCTCTCTCTCTCTCTCTCTCTCGCTTGCTCTCGTTATCTTTAAATAAAAACTGTTACTAACTGTTCAGTTTGTGAGGTACATGCAACACAGATCACAGTGTTTACATCTGTCTGCTTGAGAAAATACCATGTTCTGCATTTGCAATAAAAATGATTGAAGTGAGATGAACAGTTATTTTTAAATGTGTGATCTAAAGATAAACAAAGGGTTTTAAAAGTGTTATATTTATCTTCTCTTATAGTACCAGACTCGAAGCTGAGGAGAATCAACCAGCAACAAAAGCTAAATTTGTTAAAAAAAAAATATATATATATATATATATATTTTTTTTTTTTTTTTTTTATTTTTTTGGGTATCGAAATGGTATCGAAGTATTGATACTTTTCAAGGTATCGTATCGAAGTCGAAATTCCAGTATCGTGATAACACTAGTATGGTGGACATGTTGTTATGAGGGGTGTTGTTAATTGTTGTTTGTGGGGCGTTGCAGGGAGAGTAGGAAACGCGCGGCAGGAGGAGGGAAGCAGGGATAACGCGGAGGAGGGCAGGCCGGTCCAAGGATGTTTGGTTTGTCTAGACATGCAGAGTGCGCTTTAGTGACGTGCGCTCTGGTAACAACTGTCATGTTATGTACGGCGGGGGTTATGCTGTATTTTTGGGACCAGACACCGGAACTTATGAATATAGACGTGGACAAGCGGGCATTGCGAGAGCCTCACACGAATATGTTTATAAAAATAGCGAGGGAGGTGGCGAAAAGTGCGAATAGGACTGATTGTTATGTGTGCGGCCTAGCACCAGAATCTTCTGCAGCTGGTTTACCGCTTATGGCCCACCCAGTCACTGAGTGTCATAACTCTGTGTTGAAGGGATTTAATTTGCCTTTCCTATGTAAGGGAGTGAGTGAGGGGAGGATAGAGGAGTATCGTAAAACAAAGGGGTTGCTAGGGGGTGAGGCGGAGCAGGCTAGGTTGGATGTTATGCCTATTCCGGTGGCGGTTAGGCCAGAGGAGTTTACGAGATGTGAAGACGGCGAGAATGGTAAATATGTGGGCACGCTGGGAAATTGTGTAGGTGGGGTGAGCCTGGGGGCTGCAAGGGTGGCTGCGCGGGCTCCCCCGGGTACGTATTGGATTTGTGGTGAGAATGCGTATGCGGCATTACCAGCGGGTTGGAAAGGAAGGTGTGCGTTGGGATATCTGGTGCCGGCAATGAGAGTAACTGATGTTTTACCGACGCACCCTGGGGCTAGGAAGACGCGGGCTGCGACTCATGCGGATCATTTTTTTAGGGTGGCGCTTCCTGCGTATGGGACGTATGCTAATATGAAAGAGATTGATCATTTGGCTGCATTATTTGAGGAGTCAGGCCTAACAAAATTAATAGTTGGTTTCAGGTTGCCGACCGACCCTGCCGATTTAGGTGCGACCCAATATATTTTATGAGTTTAAAAAAAAAAATTATATAAAAAAAAAAAAATCTTTTTTTTTTGAATAAAGTTTCATAGAAATCTTAGTCAAACATTTAGTATTATGGATATTAAACATGCTGGCAGAGTACATGCATCCATGTTGTTGTGAACATTTTAATTAAATAAAGAAATTCCCTATCCATAGTCGCCGTGGGAAAGAATAAAATAAAAAAATAAAATAAAATAAATTCCCTACCTACCCATGGCCAAACTGACAACCAACCTGAAACCAACTATTAATTTTGTTAGGCCAGATGGCGACCACGACGACAAAGGGGTTTAGCCTAGAAAATGAGGAGATGCGGTCGTTGAGGTTAATGGAGATGCAGACAAGGGCGGCTATGGATTTTTTGTTGGCAGCTTCAGGGGGTACGTGTGCGTTGATTGGTCAGGAATGCTGCACGTATGTGCCCGAAAATGATGAGATAGGGATGCCAGACGTGATAGCGCATTTGAGGAACATTACGAGGGATCTCCATGACACTCGGGAGAGTTCGTGGGAAGATTGGGGTCAGGAGCAGATGGGGTATATAGGTTGGGTGATAGTTAAGTACGTTCTCTATGCGGTGGTGATATTTGTGATATTGGTCGTGTGTGTGTCGGTGATTAGAGCATGCTTTGGGTGTCTGATTAGGACTCTCTGCGCAGCCGGCCCGGCGGTGGAGGAGTCACTCCGCTCGGCTGCACCTGTTATGACTAAGATGATGGCGGTAGAGGAGGATGAGGAAGGGGGCCGAGCGGAGGTGGGCGTTCCGTTGGTGCCAAGGTACCATGAGTACGCCCTGTCTACCATTTTTTGATCTGGACTGCTGGACAGTCTGGGTCGATGGGTGGTGGATGGGGTGTGCAGAGGGGTATGGTATTGGGGGACGTGCCTGGGGATATTGTAAAAGTAATGTTTGTTTTTGTGAATGAATTTTGTTTCCATAGTAGGTACACAGGGGAAGAATGAGTTAAGAGTTGTTAGGTCCCTGGGGTCTGGTGCTGAGTCTGTACGGTTATGCATGACCGTTTAGCAGGGCACTGGGTTTCCTGGGGTTAATAGACTGGGTGACAAGGCGGGGTGCCTGGGCGTTGACTACCTTGTACCTGTGGTGAGGTTATCCTGGCCTCTGTGGGGAGTCTGTGATGGACGCTTCAGAAAACAGAGGGTGGGGCCTCGCGGCGTGCAGGGAGTAATGTCGGGAGGTGCTTGGGAACGGTGTTGGTGGACACGTGTCTGAAGAAGACAAATGTCCACTGGGGGGAAGTAGTATTGAGAAATGGAAACAGAAGAATGAATGAAATGTGTAATCAGGGTTGAGACACTAATCTAAAAATGTTTGTGATTTTCGAGGTGAAACAGAATATTGGAGTGGGACCACGGGGGAAACATCAGAAAGCGGAAATTCGACGAAAGAGGAATCAACATAAAAGCGGAAATAAGGGAGTAGACACCGGAAACGCAAACACCACTGTCAATCACAATATCTCTAAAATTTTTGAAGAAAGTTGTATGAATTAAGTAAAGGATTATTCATACTGTTGGTAAAAAATCTCTCAAAAATTAGATGTGGTATGAATATTAGATAGAAGATATATTCATACTGAAAAGACGGAGTAAAGTGAAATTCCAGTTGAAAATTAAAAAGAACTGTTGTATTTTGTGCTCTGTTTTTTTTCAGCAGTTCTGCCAGGCAACAAGGGCACCGCAAGTCAGGTAAAACTCTAGTACATGAGAAAAAGAAACGCATATAGGAAAATAAAAACGGAGGCAAATAAAGATGTGAGTACCCTAATTGGTTGGAGGGAGGATAACCCGATACAAGTGCTTGCTAAAAATAATCCTTACACAGAGGACAATCCTTATTATGTGGCAAGACTTATTGAATTATCACTGAAATGGCATAAAAGATGGCCAAACATCACCAAACCCTGGCCTATTGAGGGCTCTTTTGATTTAGAAATAATATCAGATCTGCATGCTCTAATTAGGACATATAGAACGGGGGAGGAAAAAGTGGGAAAAATGACAATAAGAGGGAAAAAACGCATGCAAGAAATGGACGCATTAGCACAATTCGCTCGGGAAGCTGAGAGAAGGAAGAGTAAGGAAGAGGGCAGTTCGACTGTCAATGAGGAGGCCCTGCCGACAGAGGAGATAGCCCCCATCCCGATCACTCCCCTGGCCCCTAATAGGACAATAGTCACCTCCCAAAGAGCAGCTGAGGTAGTCCCGCTCACCCAAGGACCCCTAATGAGAGCAGAACAGGTAAGGACTGAGGTAAATATAGCACCCCCACCTTATGCCAGCAGGAATAGGGAACCAATCTACCCGATCCTGCCTATGATAGACATGGATAGCCAATACGAGATAACCAACAATAGCGGCCATAGGACAGAGACGGGACGGGCAGTGACAACAATCACCCTAACGCCTGAAACAGACGAGCCAGAGGAGGAGAGAAGAAGGGAGCGAGACTTTCAGCCCCACAGTATTCCTCATCCCAGGGCGGCGGAGAGATATCGAGACGAAGGGAGACATCGAGGCATACATGTACCGCTCAGTGCCGCACAAAAAGACATTCTCTGGGCGGAAGGAGAGGGACGCCGAAGCGACGACATCAGGGCTTTGGATGACCAAATAGAAAGTCTATACGATAGAGATCTCAGCCACAGAAGAGACTATCCCCAGGGAATGTCAAGACAAGCTCCCATCCGTCGTCGGCTCTCCCCCCCCGAAACCCGCGAATACTGGGAAGACACAGAGGAAGACGTAGAGATATGGGAACCACTGGACCAATACCAGGAGAAAGACAGAGAACGAGAGGAAGAGGAGAGAAACAAGAGAACCCCCAGAGGAGCGACGCCAAGCAGAAGAGCTGCTCCACGATTCTCTACCCCACTCTACACTTCCGCACCTACCATCGAAGAAAGCAACCAGATGCTGAAACTGACGGCTACCATGGAGGAATTAAACCGACGGCACCAGGGAATGAGTAAGGAAAACCGCGAGATGGAAGCACAGATACAGTCCTACCACGAGGCCAAAGACACTGTTTCCGAGGGATACCAAGCAAGCGCCGAACACTGGAGAAGGGCCAACACCGCACGACGAGAATTGGAAGAACAAATGAAAAAAGCAAGTGATGAAATCAAAGCGTTGAAAAAGACGGAAGAAAAAAGAGTGACCAGATCCAATACCAGAGAGCAAACAGCCAGCATGCAACCATTGATGATAAGACATCAGGGATTGGAGTACCAGGGTAAACCTGAGGAGGAGCGGTTGTGTGTTCTGTGTGATCTGGGAGTGGTGGAGGATGAATATCATTTTGTTTTTTATTGCCCTTTGTACACCACTTTGAGGAGGGCTTTATTTGAAAAAATTCAAATTGCAAACCCAGATTTGTTTTGGCAGTCTGAGAGCTGTATGTTGAGTTGTTTTTTTGTGGAGGACATCTTCGGTTTTGCAGGATTTTTGGAGAAGGCATGGCACCTGAGACAAAACACACTGTATCCTATATAATTGTATTTGAATTCACCTTGTTTTTCTGTTTATTTATTTACATTGAGTACAGCTTGTGTTATATTACGTTTTATTGTATTTTCTTGTATTTTTCTTTTTTTTTATGGCCATCTTGGTCTATGTCATTTGTTAAGTAATTGGTAAAGTATATTATTATATACTTATTGTTATGTGTCTTGTAAGCCCATATGGGCTGGGCATACATCTGTATGTAAGACACGAAAATTAAAAATATCAAATCAAAATCAATCAAATCAACCAGCCATGGAATGCTTCAGACATGTCCCAAATATCGGAGAAGTTGCCCTCCCTCCAGAATGGGGCTTTTCCGTGGATTGCCAAGTTGGAGGAAATGATGGTAGGCCAACAGCTGGCTATCGGAGATGTCAAGCGATTGCTCTCTCAAAAAGTAGGAGTCGCTGGCATGGAAGAACTACTAACCAAGGCTGCTATGGCGCGGTACGTAGTTTCAGGAGCCCACGACCAGGACCACTTCGCCGCCCGCAGAGGAGCCCTGTGGCGAGTCCTGCGGGAAACCTATCAAACCATGATGCATCCAGACAAGATCCACATTGGTGCCTTGGAACGTGATACCCCCCCCAGAGAGTATGTGGCAAAGGCCTACGCCACCTGGAAAGACATGACTGGCCAAGACCCCGCAGCAAATCCAATGGGAGAGGCGATGCTAAGAGAAAAAATACAGAAGGGCCTCTCCAGCGAGGTGAGACAAAAACTGAACGAAGTGGTATGCCTGGGAAGCCTTCCTTTAGATGCATACATGGAGAACGTGAGCCATCAAGTGGAGCTGCACAGGAAGAAGGAGCAACAGGCCAAAGACAAAGAAACGGCAAGTCAGCGAAAGCTCATGTACCAACAGCCTGTCGAGGCAATCAAGGTGGTAGAGTACCTCCAAGCCATGGTACAAGCCACACAGCCCAGAGCCGAGATGGGGAATAGTGGACAACTGAACAACCAGGAAACAGCACAGCCCACCAAACAGGAAGCGCCGGCACCCTTTCAACAACAAAATCAGAGGGGATCAAACTGGCAGCCACGAAGAGGAAATGGACAGCAAAGAAGCGGACCCCCGGGATGGCCGGCGTCGGCTGAGTGTTGGCATTGTGGAGAAATCGGACATCTCGCCCGGACATGTGACAAAGGATGGCGAAGCCCAGGACCCAGCAGCAGGGGTCGAGGAAATAACAGAGGAGGTGGCCGAGGAGGTTATGGCCGATTCCAGGATCAGTGGTACGGACCAAACCAATATCAGACCCAAGAACAAGGCCAGACCCAAGACCAGAACCAGCAACAGAACAGGGGCCCAGTAAATCCATCCAGAGGGCCGGAACAGGAGTTCTGACGAGGCCCAGAGAGTTCAATGGGGGGGTGCCAGCTGTCATTGTCACACTTGAGGGAGGAACCAATAGTGCACGTAGCGGTAAATAATAAATCTGTCAGGATGATGGCAGACACCGGGGCGGCGTACACTGTGGTCCAACTTAAAGATGCGACACACCTGCCCATGTCCGGTCGATATGTACGGACCATTGGATTTGAGGGGATAAAGAAGCTGATTCCAGTGACAGAACCTGTCACCCTGAAGTACAGAGGCAAAGAGGCGACTGTTTCCATCTTGGTCTCCGACACCGCACCCATCGGCTTACTGGGCAGGGACGGCCTTGGTATGTTGGGGATGAACATTCTATGCACGCCTGATGGTTGTGTGATCGACGTCCCAGAAGACCAATACTACGAAATGATGCAAAGAACAGACCCCCGACCCCCGGAAGTATACTGGTTGGGGAACCTAAGCCAGGAATTGCTCGGACCAGCGTTGGAATGGGAGACATTCATCACCGCCAATATGCCAGCTGCAAAGAACCCAGAGACACCATACCATTGCACTCTACAGTACTATAGAGATGCGGATGAAAGACAAGCCGAGGAGTGGCTGAGAAATCAACCAGAGGAGGTGCAGCTCAACGCCACCAGCATAGTGATGGGTCCCCAAGGAGCAGCAATACGGCTTGCACGGAGCAACTATCTGCAAAAGGAACACGAGATCACAGACAGCGTTCCCCACGTGACTCTAAAAGTGACCGACTCGTGCGACCAACAACACATCGGAATGATGATGAAAGAGGCAGAAGAAATAAAGTTCGAACAGATGAAGGAGAACCGACTCATATGGATAAGCCCGGACAAGCGGTTCGTCAAGATAATGATTCAAGGCACAGGGATGGGACGTCCCCAGACGGTGCAGCTGTCACAGGAGACAGTAGAAGACACCCCCCAGAAATTGAGCCTCCAGGAGGAGATGATGGGGGCCATACCAGAAGTGATGTGGTCAAAACATAGCACCGACATTGGACTGATCAAATCTGCTCAACCAGTGAGGGTGGAGCTTAGACCAGGAGCAACCCTGCCCTGGAAAAGTCAGTACCCACTGAAGGAAAAAGCGGTGGCCGGAATCGAGCCACAAATCAAAGGACTTCTAGAAGCCGGAGTACTACGAAAGACAAAGAGCCCCAAGAGCAACACGCCGTTGCTGCCAGTGGAGAAACCTGACACCTCGTACCGTCTGGTACACGACTTGAGGGCCGTCAATGAGGTTTTAATTGACTATCCCGCCGATGTCCCAGATCCCCACACACTACTGACATTCATCCCGCCGCAAGCTGAGTATTTTACGGTTATAGATTTGTGTAGCGCCTATTTTAGTGTACCTTTGAGCAAAGAGTGCCAGCTTTTTTTTGGTTTTACCTATAAGAATGAGCATTATGAGTACACTAGGCTCCCACAGGGATTAAAGCATTCCCCACATATCTTTAACAAGATCTTGAGAGAAGATCTGGACGGGTTAGACCTGAGATTAAAATCCAGAGTCATTCAGTATATGGACGACATTATCTTGTGTGCCGACGATCAGACATATCGATGTCATATCGATGTCATAAGGAATCTATCGAACTATTGCAACTACTAGCAGAGAAGGGACACAAGGTGTCGTTGAAAAAATTGCAATACTGTCGACCTAAGGTAGCATATCTGGGCCAAACGATTTCAAAAGGCCATCGAGCTATTACAGAGGAACATTTGGTGGCTATTAAGAAAGCTCCCAAGCCAGTGACTGTAAGACAGATGATGATGTTTTTGGGAATCGTGGGGTATAGTTCCACTTGGGTGGAGAATTATACAGAACTAGTAGGGCCCTTAAGAGCTATGATAAAAGTGTGCGGAAATGATAAGTTGAGTGCTAAAGTAACTAGGTATGAGCTCCTAGTCAGAAAAACGGCACAGGCCAAAAAAGGGGCTGTCTCTTAAAATACACAGAGACAGCCAAAAATAGGGCGTTAAGCCAATCAGAGAAATGCTGGAGTCTCTGGCATGTGACATCACATGCCGGAGACTCGATTACTGGGGGGGGGTCTTGTGAGTCCTATATAATGTACCACAGATGAGACATGGAAAAAAAGCAGCGCGGAGACGAGAAAACGAGGAGCAGGAACGGAGACGAAAGAAGCAGCTTGAGACTCACACGGAAAACCCCTCCAGCGCTGAAACGAGAACAGAGACGATACCCACTAAGAAGTTCTTCTGACGAGCTGTTTAGCGATAGAGAATAATTGAAGCTGTGAAAAACGAGATCTTATGCTGTTGTTTTTCAATAAAACACAGCGCGACTGTGTTGCACCTTGAAGCGCTGACTCAGTCTCCAATCCTTTGAGTGAACTTTTGAAACGTGTGAATATCACAGCAGAGTAAAGGTAGCTATCCACTATACAACTTGAGACTTATAGCTACATAGAATCTATTGAAAATACACGTTAATGGTCTGTTGCATTTTCACAAACGCAGCGTGGCGTTTTGGAGATCTGGATATGAAAGTGTACAGATTTTCAACTAAATTGAAAAACCGAACAAAATGCTGGCTTGATTTGGCACTCTCCACCAAGACCAGGTTGAGACAGTGGGCATTGCAGTGCACGTATAAAGCTTTCTCATTGTGGCTCTGAATTCGCAACTGCAGACCGTTGTAGCTTCCGCTCATATTTGCGGCTCCATCGTAGCCTTGGCCCCTGATGTCTTCCACTTTTAATCCATTCTCCTCAAGGAATGTCATCACAACATTCTCCAATTATTTTGCTGTTGTTCCACTCACATCACAAACTTGTAAAAATCTCTCCTTGATTTCCATCTGATGGACAAAGCAAACAACAAAGGACACTTGTTCGACATGAGAAACATCAGTTGTCTCATCCAAGAGAATGGAGAATATTTTGGAATCTTCCATTTCTTTGAGAATTACTCTTCTGACATAGGTGGCAAGGGCACTGATTATGTCATTCTGTGTCTTGTAGGACAACAGTGATGTCTGTGGTTTTTTCTGTTGAGACTGGATGTTAGTGATTTTATCAAGGTGCATTTTGATGGTGGAGTCATATTTTGCAAGTAGCTGTACAAGTTCAAGGAAATTCCCTTTGTTCAAAGATGTACCACTTTCATCATGACCCTGAACGCCCCATCTTGCCGTGCAAGATACAATGTGATGTCTACCAGTCTTGTCATTAGCTCCCTGTTTCTTTGTCGTTCCTGTTCTCTTTTGGCTTGGCCTTCTACGTCTGCCCTCTGAAAGCCTCTTCCAGTGGTCTCTGTTTGAAGTTGCTCCATCTTACCATGCTTACCATATGTGCTTCTGTTTGTTTATGCTCCTTAATTTTCTCTGAGCCTTTTCTCCAATTGTTAACTCCCCCTGTTCTCCAAGCTGCTTTATTATCATATTTTCTGTCTTTCAAGAAAAGTCTGCAACCAAAACAAAACATAGAATCACTTTCCATAGAATATTCTAGCCAGTGATTATCTTGATACCACTCCCTGTGGAATGAACGCCCCTCTGTCTTTGGATAAGTTAGAACTGGTTGACAAGGTCCAATAGAGCAACAAAACTCAACAAATCTATCAGAGTGGTGGTCTATGCTGTGCTTCTGAACATGGGCTGGATCAGTGGGATATTTTAATGGCAACAGGAGAGCATTCAAGTTATTTGTTGTTGTGTCACCATCATTTCTCTCCATAGCATTATCTGCATTCTCTCTTTCCTCAACTTCTTCATCGTTTCTCTCCATACAATCATCTGCATTTTCTCCTTCCTCCACTTCTTCACCATCTCTCTCCATAGCATTATCTGCATTCTCTCTTTCCTCCACTTCTTCATCGTTTCTCTCCATACAATCATCTGCATTTTCTCCTTCCTCCACTTCTTCACCATCTCTCTCCATAGCATTATCTGCATTCTCTCTTTCCTCCACTTCTTCATCGTTTCTCTCCATACAATCATCTGCATTTTCTCCTTCCCTCACTTCTTTACCATTTCCCTTGTGAATATCTCCATCTTCATTGTCTGTACTGTCTTTATCTAAGGTGGAGCAAATAATATTAGTTTTATAATAGTAATATAATTGTACTGTATATAATATTTGTACTGTAGCCTACAATGTTATAATTGTATTATAAAATAATATGTCATATAGCACTACCACTAGCCTTCTTGCCTTGATTGGAATAAAAACGGTCTATGGTTGGTCAATTTAAATGTTTAAGACAAATTTTTCTGTCTAAAATAAGCATTATTGACCATGTTAGCACCAGATTCTCAGTTATAATCCAAACTATGGCTCTGTGAGACAAGCAGCTTGTGCGCGTTTTTCAACCGTGGGGGCACCAATAGGGCATGTCCTCATTTCTTTCACTCAAAAGGGCACTTTTGCGTGATATTATTTAACCGTGGGGCACATGGTCAAGTTTAGACCATTGGAAGAGCACCAATAGGGCACACCTTCTAATTTTTTGCCACTCAAAATGGCACTTTAGCGCGCATTTTTCAACCATGGGGGCACAAATAGGGCACATCCTCTAATTTCTTTCACTCAAAAGGGCACTTAAGCGTGCGTTTTTCAACCGTGGGGGCACCAATAGGGCACATCCTCTCATTTCGTTCACTCAAAAGGGCACTTAAGTGCACGTTTTTCAACCGTGGGGGCACTGGGGGCGCCCCCCCCTGCCCCCCCCTGAGTCCGCCAGTGCCTTTAATAAACCGTCCCCAAGGAAAGGAGATGTGCAGCTCGTTCTGAAGAGAGAGAGAGAGAGAGAGAGAGAGAGAGAGAGAGAGGGGAGCAGAGAGAGAGAGAGCGGGGGGGGGCAGAGAGAGAGAGGGGGAGAACAGAAGGGAGGGAAGGAGGAAAGAAAGAAAGAAAGAAGAAGGTAGGGAAAGAATAGCAAAAATAAAATGGCATAAAATAGAATTGAGCGGAGAGAAGAATTAATGAGTATAGGGAGACCGGTGCAGAGATATTACAGACAGAGAGAGAGAGAGAGAGAGAGAGAGAGAGAGAGAGAGAGAGAGAGAGAGAGAGAGAGAGAGAGAGACAGGTAGAGGGAGAGACAAGAGGAGGCAGGATGTGTGAGGGAGATGGGCAGAGGGAGAGACAAGAGAGCCACGGTCGGTCGGTTGCTGATCAGAGGGGCAGAGGAGGGAGGGGTGGAGAAGTTTACAGTCATCTAAATCTGTCACTATTTCTCTTTCACACCCACGGTTTAATCTCTACATGCAGTTCGCTCCCTTCCACTCCTAATATAATATCTTGCACACAGGGTGACTGCTCTCACACGCACGCGCACACACATACACACACACACACACACACGCGCATGCACGCACTCACGCATGCACGGACACACACACACAAGACACCAGTGATGCCACAGATTACTTGTAAAAGTAATCCGATTACTGATTACTCCTTTAAAAAGTAATCCAAGTTACTTTACTGATTACTTGATTATCAGAGTAACTTAGTTACTTTGAAAGTAACTAGGTTACGAAGTCGTCGTCGTTCCCCCAACAGTTTTTTTTAAACGCTTTATTGAAAGTGCATAAATTGTTTTTAACTTGTTTCTCTGCACATAACGTAAATTGTTAAACTAGTGCTTCAGCTTCTGTACCATCAAGTATGGTAAAGCAACAGTCTATGATGCTCACAGCATTAGAGCAGCCAGCCAGTGGTTGTACAAAACCAGTGTATCTATTCACATCTAACAAATGCAGGCTGAACTATTCAATTATATCAACTGTAACTATTAAATTGTTTTTATAAATGTCTCTCTATAAACATACAATCAGTCTCTCTTTAACATGTAAATTAACTGTAAATCTGGCAAATAAGAGCTTTTGCTCTGCCACCATCAAATATACATTAATCAATAGGGAAAGAAACAATCTCTCTCTTTTGCTGTTTGGCTGGGCTCCGAGTCCTCCTGTACCTAGTCAAAGCGTCGGCTAGTGTTGTGATTCCAGATGCTTTCAATGCAATTGGATGTGCTGTTTTTAGCGGTAGACAGTATTTTGACTGAAAACGAGCGTTTTGGGGTGGAAGTCTGAACAGAAACCGCAAAAGTCTTCTTACGGTTTCACTTCGTTTAGACAAGCGTTTTGGGGTGGAATTCTCAGACGAACATAACAACGGAGCCCTGCTGTCACACGATTGGCGCATATGTCACATGACGTGCTGTGAAGACCCGCCCTACTCTGCCTCTGATTCGCAGACTGTGGATGGGGAATGTGATTGGGCCAAAGCAGAGTCACTCACAGACAGAGAGTCCAGTCACGCCGCGGGACACATTCGTGTGTAACCCTTTCACTGCCACACCACGTCACTCCATAATAATAATAAGAAAACAGCTCAAAATGTATTTTTGACTGTCGAAAACGAAATAAAATACTGCATTCCGCCTGCATTATGAATTTATGATGAGATAGTAACGAAATAGTAACGCACAGCCACTTGGACAAGTAACTGCAATCAGATTACTGGCTTTTAAAGATTAACGCGTTAGATTACTATTTTCGGGGAAAAGTAATCAGATTACAATAACGCGTTACTTATTAACGCGTTACCGGCATCACTGCAAGACACACACACACACACTATAATTAGGGTGACCACCTGTCCCGCGAGTGTCCTGATATTGGGCCGTTTGTCCCGCGTCCCGCAACAACAAAACAATGCCCTGCAATTCAAAGATAAAAAAAAAATAAAAAAAATATATATTTTAATTTTTTTTTTTTTATCTTTCAAAGATTATTATTTAAAAATGTTTTAAATGTTGTTAATTTAATGCCTCGTTCCAATACCCTCTTATATTTAAAATAAAAAAATCGGGCGACGTCACAAACCAATGCATTGCGCAGCCGAGCAATAGTATCCATCTGCAGGACCACAGCACCGACACATTCAGGACCGCGACACTTTGCGGACCCACACTCTCCAGACCCTCGCTCCCATTGGCTGATTTGGGTCACGTGACCGTCCCACCCAATGGCTGAATTGGAGTGGGACGGTCACGTGACCCAAATCAGCCAATGGGAGCGAGGGTCTGGAGAGTGTGGGTCCGCAAAGTGTCACGGTCCTGAGAGTGTCGGTGCTGTGGTCCTGCAGCAGGATGCATCTCCAGCCGAGGCTGCTGAGCAGCTCACTCGAGTCGCGCTGCCTGTCACCTGTCCGAGCTGGTGTTCTGCGAAATTCTACTACTCTGCTGAGAACTGCTGAGAACTATCATCTACAAATACATTCGGCTGCAAAGCCATTACATGCAAATATTTAAATGCATATACAGTTCAAAAGGTGCAATGAAAAACATATGTTTAAGATATTGTTTAAGATATATCAACAACAAGACTCAACAAGACGTTCGTCAGCAAGGTGGCAGGATATTGTAGTGTGAACGATTGTGGGTCATGCGCATGCGTGCACCAATGCGTGCCAGCAGGTAGTAGAATTTCGCAGAACACCGTTTCAGATGATCCCCAAAAGGTAGAATGCAGGATCTGCCACTGACAGGAGCTTCACCATCACACATGGAGGAGAGGGGGACGTCACATATAGTTGTTCAGCAAGTCTGGCCGACTATTATTGAGAACTGAATCAATCAGAGGGTCGGTTTGTTATAATAACAGAATACACGGGGAGTGTTGCCGGGACACTGTCCAGAGGGAAGGGGGCAATAGAATCCGGAGGCTAATATCCCCAAAACCGGAGGTGAGTTTAATAAGATTAATAACAAAATGAGCCATATATAGCCTACCGTCTGCGTCGAATATGATATATAGGCATTTAAATAATAATACATTTATTTAATTTTAATTAGCAATAAAAAAATGTAAATATATATATATTTTTTTTGCGCCCCCCCCCCCCCCCCCCCTACGTGTCCCGCATTGTCCCGCAAAAGCAGTGCTGCTGTCCTTGTCCTGCGACTGAACCATTAAGACCTGGTCACCCTAACTATAATATAGTGCATCTTGCAGCACAGCAGTGCACTTTTAGATGAAAGTGGATACAAATTAGAGGACGAAAACGGCACTGTTACCAATTTGCAACTATTCAATTGTGTTTCTATTTCCATAACATACCGTAATGGAAATCATTGTGATCTTTAATGAACCATGCAGAGAATATGTATCAGGCGCTAAATTGAGTGTGGTTATTATGGGTTATGGGTGGTTATG